>NW_012106463.1:620454-664796 GCF_000951045.1 Mandrillus leucophaeus | reverse complement strand
AAAAAAAAAAAAAAAAAAAAACTGAGAGAAAAGTAGATCAGATGCTCAGGCTGTAATGTGTTCATGTGAACACAGTTAATTGTTTTTCACTTATGTGGTTTTTGCCTTGAAAATATTTTTCATGTTATTTAGCTATCAGAATCACTTTGAGGGAAACAGGAATCTCTGTTCTTGTTTTACTCAGAGAAAATAAAAAATGAAGCAGAAAGACGTGGCCAGGGCCTTGTCTGGTAACCAGTTTGGATTGTAACCTGAACTCCTCATCCTGTGCTTTCTTGGCCATACTACTCCCCCTGTACTCCTGTTCTTCAGGGCTTCCTCAGCCAGCACAGGCTCCCAGTCCACTCTCAGTAACCCTTACCCTGGTTTGCCTAGGAGAAGAGGAACCAGAGATCTTCAGAAACGTAGCCGGAAGGAGGGTCTTGGATGGCTTGGAGGGGTGAAGCCAGTTACTGCCTCAGAAGGGGCCATTCTGCACCAGCCCTGCCAGGAGCCGAAGACAAACAACATCCCTTAGAGTCCATTTTCTTCCTTCATTGTCAGAGTTAGCGGGTGAGTGCTCTTATCGCATGTCACTTCTATTCCATAGCAGAAAGACAAAGGCAAGTAGGAAACATGATTTGAAGATATTAAATGGTCTTTCCCTTCTTCTCCTCTGCTTCACCAAGTCCTTCCCTAGAACTTAATATATCACTATTCATGACTCCGTGGTTTGGCATTAAAATAGTCCTCTCTCAGATATTCATGGGGAAGAAGAGAAAGTAAAAGAAACAAACATTTTAAATTGTGAATTATAATCCAGGAAAGTTCACATTTAAAATTCCACAAACACTCCCAGAAAAATGGTTAAGTTTTGTTCGAAAAGACTAACAATGCCTGGTGTTGGTGAGGATGTGGAGCAACTGGAATGAATGCCTAAACATTGCTCACAGAGTGTAAATTGGGAAAACCACTTTGGCAAACTGGTAGTATTGACTAAAGGTAATTAAATGCTTTCCCTTTGATCAAGCAATTACACACCTGGGTTTATACCTAATAGAAATGAGTTATCATGTCCTCCAAAAGAGAGGTACAAGAATGTTATAGTGCCTTTACTCATAATAGCCCCCAAATATGAAACAACTCAAATTTTCACCAACAATAAAATAAATTACAGTCTATGTATACAATAGGATACTTCATAATAATGAAAGAAGCTATAGACAACATGAATGTCTCTCACAGCCATAATATTGAACAAAAGAAGCCAGACGCAATACAGTGCATATCATATGACTTTATTTTTAGAAATCCAAAAACAAGCAAGGTCCGTAGATGGTGATATAGAGCAGAACTGTGGTTATCTTTGGGAAAAGGCACCAAGAAATTCTATAGGGTGCTGAAAATACAATTGTCCCTCAGTACATGCAGAGATTGGTTCCAGGGCCATACCTGAAGATACCCACATCCACACATATTCAAGTCCCATAGTTGGCCTTGCGGAACCTGCAGATACAAAAAGTTGGCCCTCTTTATAAGTGGGTTTTGCATCCTACCAATATTGTATTTCTGATCTGCATTTGGTTGAAAAAATATGCCTATGAGTGGACTCACACTATTAAAATCCATATCATTCAAGTGTCAACTTTAGCCTGGATCTCAGTTGGGATGGTTGGTGCTTACACGGGTGCACACAAATGTGAACATTCATCAAGCTGTACCCTTAAGATATATGAACTGTTAAATCTCAACCAAAGAAAACAAAGGGAAAAACTCACAAATACCATAAAACTGTGGTTCTCAAAATGTGATTCCCAGTGCAGCACCAGGGAACATGTAAGAAATGCCAATTCCCTGACCCCATCACAGACCCACTGAATCAGATGGGGATGGGGTCTAGCAATCTGTGCTTTAACAAGCCAGGGTAATTCTGACACATGCTAAGTTTAAGCATCCCCACCGTAGGATGTGGGTATTATTGGCCCCACTTTGCATATTTAAAAAAGCTTAAGGCTCACAGAGAGAAAGTAACATATCCAAGTTCAGCCAACTACTAAGAAACTAAGTGTCATCAGCTGCATAAGGTAAGATATAACCAGGGCCATGCATGTTTGTGTCTTTTCATAAGGTCAGATTTATTGATTCTTATTCAATCATAAAAGCCACAAGCTACATGGAGTTCCCAAGAAGGCAAATCTTAGTACTACCTAATCGCTTGGTAGCCAGAGATGTGGCACACAGGCTCAAGCCACTGCACAGGCCAGTCAAAATTGCAAAACCATGCATAGTACTATACTCAATATATAAATGTTACAGATTACATCAAACAGAGTAACATCTAACATCAAGAGAAGAGGGGTGTATTAGTCAGGGTTCTCTAGAGGTACAGAACTAACAGGATATATGTATATATGAAAGGCAGTTTATTAAGAAGAATTGGCTCACACAATCACAAGGTAAAGTTCCATGATAGGCTGTCTGCAAGCTGAGGAGGAAGGAAGCCAGTGGTAGATCAGTCTGAGTCTCCAAACCTCAAAACTAGGGAAGCCAACAGTGCAGGCTTCAGTCTGTGGCTAAAGGCCTGAGAGTCCCTGGCAAACCACTGGTGTAAGTCCAAGATTCCAAAAACTGAAGAACTTGGAGTCTGATGTTCAAGGTCAGAAAGCATCCAGCATGGAAGAAAGATGAAGGCTGGAAGACTCAGCAAGTCTGCTCTTCCATCTTCTGCTACCTGCTTTATTCTAGCAGCACTGGCAGCTGATTAGATGATGCCCACCCAGATTGAGGGTAGGTCTGCCTCTCCCAGTCCACTGACTCACATGTTAATCTCCTTTGGTAACACCATCACAGACACACCCAGGAACAATACTTTGCATCCTTCAGTCCAATGAAGTTGACACTCAGTATTAACCATGATAAAGGAATTTAAAAGGAAGTTAATAAACCAGTACAAAGAGAGCGATGTGTACAGTGACAGTGTCCTGGGATGATCTGGATGGGAGTCAACGTCTTGCAAGGAAGAGTCCTTGATTTGGGCAGAGACTTCAGCAGCAGATGCTGGGTGCTGAGGTGCTGAGTGACAGCAAGACAGTGTCTATTAAGGCAGCCACCTCGAGCCGGTGAAGTCCTATTCATTTTACAGCTCTTGTGTTCACTGGTATGAACTGATAGTAAAGAATGTGACTGGTCATTTCCTTATCTAGTTGGGTGTAGTCTCTATTGATTAGGCAAACATCCAGTCCCTACTGGTATGATGCTTTTTGAAATGTAAGATGGAGTCTTTTTCTAAGATGGAGTTACTTATGTCAAGGGTGCTGCATACACTAAGCTAGCACTAAGCTGTATACACTAAGCTAGTCCTGTGCTCCTTTTGCCAAACCACACCATCTCCCTCTGTAGGAATATGGCTTAGCCAAGAGGGATGTGATGTGAGGCCCTGTTGTATCACTTCATTAATAAAAAGAGGATTCTAGTTCTGGGTTCCTGTAGGCAGACAGGACAGAAGGGCATGAAGTTCAATTTCACAGGTTTTTGCAATGGAGAAAGCCAGCTGAGACCTATTTCTTTGTTTTTCTAAACTGGTCTGATGCAGGAAGAGTTGCTGGAGGTGAAGCTGGAAAAAAAGACAGAGCCCAGGGTCTGGCACGCCTTTTAAACCATGTTTAGAAGTTTGGACTTGGACTTGGGAGCAACAGGAAATCCATCATCTCTTCCCACTCTGACTGTAAGCTCCATGAGGGTGGGCACTATATGTTTCATTCACCGGTACATACCCCACCCTAGCATGGTGCCTGCCAAGTGGTAGACGCTAAATAAAGATTTGTTGAACTGATCAATTATTTGATGCTGGGGATGAAGTGATCCATTTTCTGTTTCTAAAAGCTAGCCCTGGCTGGGATGTGGAGGATAAATTTAAAGAGATCAAAGTTGGAAGCCATGAGACAGACTGGTTAGAAGACTAGTATAAGAATTCAGGCCACAGTAGAGGGGTCATGGCTAAGGTTGATGTCTGCAAGGACAGAGGGAAGGTAAAGTAATTTGTCTGCCAGCCACCCAAGTGAGGCATCTTGGCAGGAAACTGAATGTCTCTAAGTGCCTTTCCCACTTATAAAATGGGGGGGATTATAGTATATACTTTATAAGGCTATAAGAATTAAATGAGATTGTAGACACAGTGCCTGGTACATAACCAGTATTCAAAAATGTTAGTTTAATATTGCTGCTGTTGTTTCAAATGCTGGGCCCAGGAAGGAGCCCTGCATTGCCAGTCTAGTGATCTTGTCATGGCTCTGCTTGACTTTGGGCCTTATCAATAAAACAAAAGGTGTGATGAGCTGACTTGGTGGGCCCTGACAGTGCTCATATTCTTTATTCTTTATTATTAATTATTATTATTATTATTATTGGAGATGGAGTCTGGCTCTGTCACCCAGGCTGGAGTGCAGTGGCGCGATCTCGATCTCGGCTCACTGCAAACTCCGCCTCCTGGGTTCAAGCCATTCTCCTGCCTCACCCTCGCAAGTAGCTGGGATTACAGGTGTGTGCCAGCATGCCTGCTAATTTTTGTATTTTTAGTAGAGATGGGGTTTCTCCATGTTGGCCAGGCTCTTCTCGAACTCCTGACCTCAGGTGATCCACCCGTCTCTACCTCCCAAAGGGCTGGGATTGCAGGCATGAGCTACCATGCCTGGCCACAGTGCTCATATTCTGCACATGCTAAAGCTTTTACTAGCCCTGACAGACAAACACTGCATTACAAGAGAGAGGGAGACCCTCTGCCTTGGAAAAGTAGCACCTGCCAAATTTTTGGTTTGCTCCCTCAGACTTAGAGCAGTCCAGTGCCACAGAAGCAAATTGGAGGACAAAGAGTGTTAACTGTAATATGTATTCAAGGGCCGTTTATTAGCTTCTGCTATTAGTGAGGGGAGGGGGGGCATCTACACTTTTCTGAAATATCTGTTTTCTTCTTGCAAGACAGGGAACAGAATTCAAGCTTTCAAACTGTTTATAAAGTAATCAGCATTAATTTGTTCTGTTCAGGTTTTAATTATACACTGTAGGCCAGTCTGACAGGACACCACCACCGCTGAGCCTGTCAGAGGAGATAATTTCCCACCAGGATGACCACATACCTCATGAATTATACATGAAACTTTGTTTCCTTGTGACTGTTGCTAAAAGATGCTGTCAGCCTCCTGAAATCTCAAAAGATGTGCAATTGTTTTTCGATAAGTCTAATTAGCAAGAAGTAGGTGGGGAGGTGTTAAGAATGACTTCCCAGGGATGAGAGCTGTTGAGAGATGCCGAAAGGGTCCTTCCTCAGCTAGTGACCCTGGCAGGCTCAAGGCAGAGTCGGCCTCCGCAGTGAAAGTCAGGTCAGGATCCTTGCTCCCACAGGCAACAAGATTTACACTTGTTCTCTCTGGGACTGAGCCCCAGCAAGCCAGCCTGAGATTCCAGACGTAATTCTGTTATTCAAATGGGAGAAGAGTTTGATAGCTATACTAATGACTTTTATCTGTGAAAACATAACTAATAGCTTGGTTTACATTTGCGTACATTTATGAGCATAATTTTAGCACATAATTTTATTGCACAATAAAACATAATGCAGCATTAGTCGGCTTCACTAAAAAAAAAGGGGGGGATACCTTAGAGTGATCTGCATGTAAACCTTCACACTGCATTTATATGACAGTATCATTTTAAAATGTTGACCCATTTGAATTAACGAAAGAGTTTCCCAGTTAACAATTAGCTGCATAAGGCCATTTCCTGTAGACATAATATTTGGGGGCAATGCTTATGATTTGCTGCATAATTCATCACAGAATTGATTGCTAAAGATTGTTTTCCAATGTTGTTATTCTTACAGTTAAATTGGATTGAATGAAGGTGAGCCTTCCCTTGTGCATGCACAAATATTCCTGGAGCTCTGCAGTGTGGCTCCCATTTGAGGAAGGCAGAGACACCAGCTAGGCCAAAAGGCTCCGTTTTGGTTTGAGGAGGGTAAGACCTTGGAGATGGCATGAGAACACTGCTTTGTAGAAGAAAGCAAATGAAGCAGAGCTCAGAGATGGAGCTTAGGGGGCAGAAAGGCATAAGGCTCCCAGAGTGAAGGCTACGGTTGCAAATGGCCAGTGTGAAACAAAAGAATAGCAAAGAATAAGACATTGTAAAGGAAGGAAGAAATCTGCATGACCATGGATGAAGGCAGAGTCAGGGAAGAAGCAAGGAAGTTTGGTGATGCCTAAGGCTAAACAGAGCCATCATTCCTAGGCAGCCCACTGGGGAGCACTGGCTGGACGAGATGTATTAGCTAACACTCTTTCTTGCAAAGTCAGAAACCAAAGTACTTCAAACAACAATGGAATTTTTAAGCTCACATAACTGAAAAGTCAAGGGGTGGGTCAGCATCAAACACAGTTGAATCTTGACTTGTTCAAAGGTATCATAAGGGACAGCTCTCTCTCTCTGTCTCTCTCTCTCTCTTTCTCTCTCTCTCTCTCTCTCTATCTCTCTGTCTCTCTCTCTCTCTTGCTCTCCATTGTTTTCTACTGTGCTGACAGCATTCTCTGTAAGAACCTCTCCCAGGGGTGGGACAGTTAGCCCTCTAGCAGCCTCAGGCTCACATGATAATTACAGCTCCTAATCATATATTAATCCCCATAAGAATCAAGCCCTACACAGTGTCTAGGGGTATGAGGTACTCTGCCTGGGGTCCTGTGCTGTCTCTTGTGGTGAGAATGTTTAGACCAATCTTGAAAGGGCCAAAAAGCAGATCCTACATAGAGTACCTGGAAGAAGTGAGGCTATTCCCTTGGGACCAGGAGACCTCAGGGATGATGACAGCTCTCTGCAAATACTGGAAGCCTGCTTCTCCCTGTAATTTTGGAAGGGGTGAAAGAGCAGTAGGTGAAGTTGCAGGAAGGCAAGCAGGGTTGACATAATAGTTGGCTCTTAGGGACTGAATGTGCCCCTCCAATCATACACTGATATCCTCATCCTCAATGTGACGGTTCCAGGAGGTGGGGCTTTCAGGAGGGTGGAGCCCTCATGATGGAATTAATGCCCTTACAAGAGAGGAAAACATGAGATCTTTCTCATACCATATGAGGCCACAAGAAGACAACCATCTAAGAAGCAGAAAAAGAGCCCTCACCAAGAACCCAACCATGCTGGCATCCTTACCTCAACTTCCAGCCTCGAGAACTGTAAGAAATGCATGTTTGTTGTTTAGGCCACCCAGCCTATGGTAATTTGTTATAGCCGCCCAGACTAACTAATACCATGGTCAATATAAGGTCTTCACAGACAGATAGAATCTAACCGAACAGGCTGTCCTGGGGTTGGTGAGCTTCTCATCTGTGAATAAACATAAGCAAATGCTAGAAAATCCCTCTGCCAATATGTTGTAGAGACAAAATCAGAACAGAGATAGAGAGAATGGATTAGATGACCATCTACTCTAAACACAGGGATGGGGAAGGCACTTGCTGCATACGGCCTCAAAGCACAAGCATCTTCAGGTTGAAAAGGGAAGGCTGAGATGCATGTGTCCAAACTCTCTGAATGTTAAAAAAATAATAGTAATAATAAGTAAAATAAACAAGGCTGGAATGCGGAGATGTCAAAGAGAAAATAATGGACTTGGAAGATCAGGTGAACAGATAAAACTCAATAGAGAGAGGAACAACTTTCTGAATAGAACAGGAAAATTGAAAGTTAGGAGAAAAGAGACAGGAAGGCAACTCCAGTGTGAACAATTAAATTGTCTTCGCCGGGGCAATACAGGAGAGAGGGCTGGGAAAGACCAGGGCCTGATAGAAAGCAGACTAGACTAGTATGTTCATTCCCTAGGACTGCCGTGACAAATTATCACAAACTGGGCGACTTACAGCAACAGATATTCATTATTCTACAGTTCTAGAGGCCAGAAGGCCAAAATTAAGGAGTCAGTAGAGTCACACTCATTCCAGAGGCTCTCGGAGAGAATATTCCAGTCTCTTCCAACCCAGGCAGTTATCAGCCATCCCTGTGGTTGCAGCGCTCTAATCTCTGTCTCCGTCTTCACATGGCTTCCCCTCTTTTCTGGCTGTATCTTCTCCTCTTCTGCCTCTTATGAGGACACTTGTCATTGGGTTTAGGGTCCACATAAGGTAGTCCAGAATGATCTTATCCCGAGATTTTAAACTTAATTATTAAAATCTTAACCCTTTTTCCAAATAAAATCACAATCACAGATTCTGAGCAGGCCTACCATTTGTAGGGGCCACCATTCAACCCACTACAACAGGCAACCAGCCAGAGTGGAGGACACCACAGGAGGACATCAAGGTAGGCGGTGGTGGCTGACAGGAGAGAGGTTGACCTCAGGCAGAGCTAAGGCAAACTCCCTGACTTCTTCCAAAATTCAGCATCCACAATGGATGCCCAGGATAGGGTAAAAAGTGGAAGTGTCTTGAGTACTTTTGCATGTTCCTGAGGAAAAGAAATAAAATGCTATGGATTACAAACACATTTTGAAGACTGAAGTCACCTGAGAATTCTCAGAATTCATCTCTTCATGAGTTTTGTAATGTTAGATACCTATTTACTTCCTAATCAAATATTAAATCTAATATAACTTCTGGTAAAAAGTGTTCATTTGTGTTTCAGATTTCCCAGGAGTGTTGGTAAATAACATATGCCAAGAGAGTAATTATGTGGCCAATCCATTAGAAATCTCACAGAAAGCACCCACCCATATAATCAATTATTAATGTTAATGTGAACAGCCACATTCACCAGAGAGTTGGGTGAAGGAGATCACTCTAAAACTTCATGGTTCAGCAAACCCACAGTGTCTGAAGAATGGTTCCATCTACCCTGATTGTGAGGTTCCCTATTGTACAATATCCTATTTTGGGGCTAAACTGAGCCTGATGGTTGTGCTGCCATCCTTGTCATCACCACTCCTATTGAGGACACCCTCATCACCACTGTTAACCAACTCTCTTAATACAATGAGTGTGGTGGGGCCGCTGAAGGCAGGCAAAGACAGCTATGATGTGGTGAGAGGACTCCTAGACTTGGAGTCATTTCACTATATCATTCCACTGGCCCTTTGTGGCAGGTACAATTGTCCCATTTTGTTGTTGTTGTTGCTTGTTTTGTTTTGTTTTATTTTTGAGATGGAGTCTCACTCTGTTGCCCAGGCTGGAATGCAGTGGCATAATCTTAGTTCACTGCAACCTCCACCTCCTGGGTTCAAGCAATTCTCCCTGCCTCAGTCTCCTGAGTAGTTGGGATTACAGGCACCCACCACTACACTCAGCTAATTTTTGTATTTTTTTAGTAGAAACGGGGTTTCTCTATGTTGGCCAGGCTGGTCTTGAACTCCTGATCTCAGGTGATCCACCTGCCTCAGCTTCCCAAAATGCTGGAATGACAGGTGTGAGCCACTGCACCTGGCCGATTATTCCCATTTTACAGAGAAGACAATGGAAGCTTTGAGAGGTGAAGTCATATACCCAAGGTCTCAAAAATCTGAGTCTTTCTTGACTTCAATATTCTTTCTTTGTGTAGCTTTGTTAGGGCACACAGGGTGATAATGAATTAACACTGGGCCTACGTCCTGCTAACCAACTCAGTCTGCAGGTTCAGGTCACACTCTCTGTTGGTCTGTCCTAAGCACATCTATGAAGTGGTTGCTAAGGGAGATTCCTATTACAAATGTCACATACAACCAATCCAAAAGAGGCAATGCAGTTAATTATTCTTGATAAGTTGGCTGATTTCAGAAGATGAGAAAGTTACAGCATTTTTAAATATCTAAGGAGGTAAGAGAACCTATAGGATGTAAAGAACCCCGCCTAGAAGTCCAGGGGAACGCTTCTTTTTCCAGACCTGGCTCTGCAGGATTTAGGACCAGCTATGGTTTGAAGATTCCTATCTTAACGGTATTCTAAAAGTTCCTTTTTCCTCATGGCCCCCACAATCGCAGAGAGGCCCAGAAATTTCCCACTGAGTTTATTGTTTAGGGAACTGCCATTTGGTCCCAAGTTAACTTATCTTTACTTTTTTTTTTTTTCCTACTTTTTACAATTTCTTGTCTTTGGTCTTTTGTCCAGCCAGTTCCTCTTTGTAATTAACTCTTTTTTGTGTCTCTGAGGGAGGCAGACCAACCCTTTACAGGCCTCTAATGACACCTACTTTGCCTCCCACTGAGCCGCAGGAGATAATGGCCTGGAAAGCTCTCTCAGCAGCATGTGGGGCCTCTCCCGCCCAGCCCCTGTGTGCCCCAGCACTGGGCAAGGTTTTATATTCATAGACACTCAGTTAAGAAAAAAACACAAAGGTAGACAGCTTAGCCTACAATACCATGTAAGTGTCTTCCTGTCCCTGAAGCCAGATGTTCATGAAGTAAGCTCAAGGCTCTTCTCTTCGACTCCCTGGGAGGTTCAGGTCAACCTTGACTAACCAAAGTGTTCAGGAAGGGGTAAGAGGGAGGAGGAGAGTTATTAGTAATTGGAAAGTTCTAACTTACTGAAAGTTAACTGAAAGAGCTTTTTTTTCCCTAGCTGTATTTCAGACTTTTCCCTGAGACAGTGAAATCTCATTTTTGTATTAAGGTAGACTGGTGAACATAGTTATTGTTCTCTTCTCAACATGTTCAAGAAGGGATAGTTGAATCTTCCTCTATGTTCCCAGGACTCTGGGTTCAATCCCATTAACCCTTAATTCAGGCTATTCTGAGTTCTCTTTTGTATCCGTTGTCATTCCTCCACACCTAGAGAGCAGGAACCATGTCATATTCATGTACCTAAAGCAGTTTGTTTTGGCCCAGCCATTTTGGTCACAAGGATATTTGATCCCAAATTTTACCTCCTCCATTTGCTACTGGCATAGCCAATGACACAGTAAGAACACAGTAGACAAAGAGATGAGAGGCAGAGAGACAGACTGGACTGGCCATGCAATAGACCAGTCTGGAGTAAGAAAGTAATTCTGGAACCCCAAGCAGAATTGTTCACAACTTCCTCCAGGATTAGCTATAAATAATTATTAAGTGTTTTATCCGAGTCTTAATGAATACTACCTGTAGAATAATTAACATAAAATATTATAGAATGAACATAAATAACATTTAGATATGCACAATTTGACCCAGAAAAATTGAACTTTCTAGAAGTATGGCTAGAAGAAAACAAAAACTCACCTAAGCCAAATCTATTATCAATATAATTTGATATGAATCAACAGATCTCTACTGCAAAATTTTCAGGGCAAAAAACTTTTTAAAAAACCATTATTTTAGTAATATAAAATTAAGAAAAAAATCATGGAGATGTTTTAATAGTTTAACTACAAAACATATTGAGGATTTGAATTGTCTTAGGGGCTTTTGGGACTGGAAAATATTTTCACAATAGAGTTATCAGCATTAGCATAATTCTGATTTAAATATTTATAGTTTAAAATGCCTGGATGCAGATGGCAGGTTTGAACATCCTCCACCCCTGTTATCTTCAGTGCATTGCACTGGAACTCAGTTCACGGAAAAGGGTTTTTTGTCTTTTAAACATTTTGCATTTCTGTATCATTTAAAATTTTCACAGCAAGCAGGTATTAGTTTTGTAATTAGTTCAATAAAAGATATTCAAAATGTTAAATAGATAAAATCATGAATGAGTGGCATGAACTGTGATGAGTCTGAGCCTGACCGTAACTTAAGCCATTAAGTTACAGTGGTTTAAAAGTATGCCTTTATCCTACTTGTGAGCTAACAAGTGAGGAGTTAGGCTGCCATAATTTCATGGATTCTGGCAGAAGATAAGATAATTCAGTAGCAGCAGCCAGAGTATTCTCATTTGCACCATTTTCCTGAGCCCCACTTCCCACAGGACATGGCAAAGTGGGCCAGATGATGCATGTACACACATTGGAGTGAGTCACTGGAGAGGGACCCCTAGCTTAGGGAACCCAGATCTTTTATAATGGACAGTAAGCTTGCCTGAATTTTGTTTGAGGAAGGCACTATCTCTGTCTTCCAAACTGTTAGCTATACAAACACCCTTGAAAAGATAGTCCAGAACAAAGACAGCCAATGCCTCTGCTGGCAAGACATGTAAAGATGCAAGAGATCCCTGGAGATCCCTGCCTTCCAATGATGAGTTGATAGGTAAACTTAAATCTCTCTGTGTTAACTCTCACAGGTCTTCAGGCCAGCCCTCACGTGCCCTGATTATTAAATTTCAAAGCTGAAGATGGAGAAAGAGCAAAAGACTGGCCCAAATATTTCTTGGGGAAAGCCTCTATTTAAATTTCTGTGGCTGCGTCTATTTCATGCCTATATCACCTTTGAATGGGAGACTTAACCATGGGCATTGCATTCTACTTTGAAAGGATTTAACTGTGCCAAGAATAGACAGATTATTCATGAACAAAAGCCTATCGAGGGCTAATTATGTGCCAGGTGCTATTTTAGGTAGAGCCACTACATTGAAATCTATCATTGTACTGTACACGAATGCTCCCTCCTAAAGTTGGGCAACATCTTAACCCAGGGTTCTAGATGCTGGAAATGCAAAGCTTAACAAAAATGACCAAATTTCCTGCCTCTCTGAAGCTTATATCCCAATGTACAGAGACATACAATGAATGTTTAAAATATAAGTCAAATAGTATGAGAGATGATGATAAATGCTATGGGGAAAAAAGTAAGCTGGGGAGAGGGTGGGGGTGATGATGTCGGGTAGTTTTATAGAGGATGATCAGAGAAGGCCTCACTGAGAAGGCCACATTTGGGCAAAGACCTAAAGGATGAGGAATCAGGTCATGCAGATATCCAGTGTAAGAGTGTCTCAGGTAGAGGGAATAGTCCTGAGTCTGCAGCATGGCTAGTGTATTCAAGGAACAACAAAAAGGCCAGTGTGATTGAAATGGGGAGAGCAGTAGGAGAAGATGTCAGGCAAGTACTGACCTACTCATACAGTAAGGCCATTGTGAAGACTTGCAGAAGCAACAAGGCTCTGAATCTGGCCATCGGGGCAGAGAAAGGTATTGAGTTGACTCAGTCCATTCAGTACTGAATGCACTTGTTGAGGCTCTTCAGGGAGTGCATGATCATGTGCTGAGTGCACATGGAAACCATAAAGAAGATCCTCCAAGCCTGGTCTTGAACTGGGCATCACTGCTGGTTAGAGATGGAAGGGAAGTTGGAAAGTCATAGATTGGAACTGAGAAAACCAGAGAAGAACCTAGTTGCTCACGATCACGTTGGAATTAGTGAGAAAAAACCGGTCTAGAATCATAGGATTCTTGGGGCACAGTTCAGTAATCTTTCCTCAGTCTCTCTCCACTCCATAATTTGAACCATAGTGTTACATGGTCAATCTCTTCACCGGATTGTTTTAAGAAGTAACTGTAATCTATTCTGAGATGAATTACATCAGTGAGTACCACTGAGACAGAGTCAGAGACACATCTTGGATGCCCACTGGCCTGGGGCAAGGAAGACAGGCTCCTCTTTGCATGGAGAGAAGGGGAATGTAAGGAGGAGGGAGGGAGGAAAACAAATGGAAGGAGATGATAGCATGACACTTGTTGGGGATCTTGGGCACCCAGTCTAGCTAATGGAACTTTGGTCTAAGCTGCATGGAGAGAGGACCTGCAGGCAGAAGAGGGAGGAATGTTCAGAGGAATTTGACAGAACATGGTCTACAACCAGCACAGTCTGTGACTCAGGCAATACAGAGGCGGGTGGAAGGAGGAAGAAAGGGCATCTTTCTATATGGAGCACAGTCATGTTCCAATGAACATGAACATGAACATGAAGGGTAGCAGAGTGGCAGTCATTTGGGGATCCAGCCCTAGTCACTGATGCCAGAGCTCTAGTGACTGATATGGTCAGGAGAGCAGGATGGGAAGACCCTAACACAGGATGCATGGTAACAACAGTCAATCAGCTGGCTTAGGACCTGCTAGATAAGCATCCTGCAGACCTCCAAACAGGACCAGGGAGTTCTGCAGGATGAAACACGAGCTATAATCATCACAGAGACCCCCATCTAGGCCCATAGGCTGGAGAGATCCTAGACAAAATTGAAATACATCTGCAGAGTGCCTGACACAGAGTAGATGCGCAAACTAATTGTCTCTTTGAACCCAGTACTTATTGAACTTTCAAAGCAGGGGCCCAGACAAAAGTCCATTCAGTTGAAGTGACTGTGAGTAAATTCCATAGAAAGTTTCTTTGAGGGCCCTTGGTGAGGAGGAGGATTATAAATCTTGGGGATTATAATCTTCCCTCAATGGTTGAGAATGACCCCCATTATGAACTCTGAGACAGTTCCCAAGATTGACAGGTGTGTGTCTGGTGTGTGTGCCTGTGAATGCCTATGTGCCAAGCTTACATGATTAGTAGGAGGGGGGATTAGAAAAGAGAAAGACAGTAAATAAAGAGGGGCAGTGGAGGCAGCCTAGAAGACCAGACTGGATCCAAGGCATGGGGACCATCCACCCATTGGGAGGGCATGTCCAAGGTCTTCAGGTACATTGTCTAGCGTGAGCTGGAAAAGAAGTAAAAGGAAGCTGGAGGCTGTCCATTTAATCTCAGGTCAGGCAACTAATCATTTCTGATATGGGCCAGAGTTCGGCCAATAATTGCTAGACTTATCCTCACTTTCAAAAATAAAAAGAAAAGCTTTCTAACATCTGTTCCAGATTTCTTTTTTACTTCAGACCGGACTTGATCCCATTATCCTGGAGCATTTGACATTAGCAATGGGAGCTGATGGGGCTTAATGGTGAAGCACCTCACAGAGATCCCCCTGGACCCATCCCAGCTCCCTCACTCTTAAGAAAGGGCTACCAGGTCCCTCTGCCTCACTTGACAGGCCAGGAAAGGGACTTCCTCTGCAGATGGGACTGTCACTGATGCTCCAACGTCAGCCTTGGAACCCCCATTGGGTGCCTCTGTTCACATCAGCACCACCCCCCTCTCTTTTTAGTCTTTAGAAATTACATTAATGTCCTATTGCCATCTTCTCTCTTCCAGTCTCTTAAGTTCCTCCAAGAATCTCAGAGTCTCGCTTTGCAAACTGATGTATTGGTGCCTGGGCAGGTGGCAGAATAGAAGGGTCTGGGATCTAACAATATCACCTGTGCCTCTTACCGGACGCAGGTGGCCACCAGGAAGTTATTTATTCTCAGGGTGTCAGCTTTCTTATCCCCAAAACAGATGTAATAACCACTATCTTGCAAAGGTGGATATTAAGCCAAGCGCAGTGCCTGAAACACAGTAAATGCACAGTAAGTATTGGCCCTCACCTGCCACTAGTAGAATGTATGCTCCACAAGGGCAGATATTTTCATTTGCTCTGTTCACTGATATAGTCTCAGCACCTGGACTGCTGCCTGGCACCAGTGGAAGCTCATTAAACATTTGTTTTTAAAAAAATTTTTATTTTCATTTTAAGTTACAGGTACATGTGCAGTTTGTGCAGTTTTGTTACATAGGTAAACGTGTGTCATGGTGGTTTGCTGCACCTATCAACCCATCAGTTAGGTATTAAGCCCAGCATCCATTAGCTATTTTCCCTAATGCTCTCCCTCCCCCCATCCCACCCCTGATAGGCCCCAGTGTGTGTTGTTCTCCTCCCTGTGTCCATGTGTTCTCACTGTTCAGCTCCCACTTATAAGTGAAAATATGTGGTGTTTGGTTTTCTGTTCTTGTGTTGGTTTGCTGAGGATAATGGCTTTCAGCTCCATCCATGTCCCTGCAAAGGACATGATCTCATTCCTTTTTATAGCTGCATAGTGTTCTATGGTGTATATGTATCATATTTTCTTTATCCAGTCCATCATTGATGGGCATTTGGGTTGATTCCATGTCTTTGCTATTGTGAAGAGTGCTGCAATGAATATACGTGTGCATGTATCTTTGTAATAGAATTATTTATATCCCTTTAGTTATATACCCAGTAATGGGATTGCTGGGTCAAATGGTATGGTATTTCTGGTTCCAGGTCATTGAAGAATTGCTGCACTGTCTCCCACAATGGTTGAACTAATTTATATTTTCACCAACAGTGTAAAAGTATTCCTATTTCTCTGCAACCTCACCAGCATCTGTTGTTTCTTGACTTTTTATAATACCCATTCTGACTGGCGTGAAATAGTATCTCATTGTGGTTTTGATTTGCATTTCTCTAAGGATCAGTGATGTTGATCTTTTTTTCATATGTTTGTTGGCTGCATAAATGTCTTCTTTTGAGAAGTGTCTGTTCATGCCCTTTGCCCATTTTTTAATTGGGTTATTTCTTTGTTTCTTGTAGATTTGTTTAAGTTCCTCCTAGATTCTGGATATTAGGCCTTTGTCAGACAGATAGATTGAAAAAAATTTTCTCCCATTATGTAAGTTGCCTGTTTGCTCTGGTGATAGTTTCTTTTGTTGTGTAGAAGCTCTTTCATTTAATTAGATCTCATTTGTCAATTTTTGTTTTTGTTGCAATTGCTTTTGGCAATTTTGTCATGACATTCAGGACATTGGCCCATGCCTATGTCCTGAATGGTATTGCCTAGATTTTCTTCTAGGGATTTTATGGTTTTCAGTTTTACATTTAAGTCTTTAATCCAAAATTAAAGATCCATAATCAAAAATCTTGAGTTAACTTTTGTATAAAGTGTAAGGAAGTGGTCCAGTTTCAATTTTCTGCATATAACTAGCCAGTCCTCCCAGCACCATCTATTAAATAGAAAACCCTTTCCTCATTGCTTGTTTTTGTCAGGTTTGTCAAAGATCAGATGGTTGTAGATGTGCAGTCTTATTTCTGAGTTCTCTATTCTATTCCATTGGTCTATGTGTCTATTTTTGTACCAGTACCATGCTATTTTGGTTACTGTAGCCTTGTAGTATAGTTTGAAGTCTGGTAGCATGATGCCTCCAGCTTTGTTCTTTTTGCTTTAGGATTGTCTTGGCTATACAAGGTCTTTTGTTCCATATGAATTTTAAAATAGTTTCTTCTAATTCTGTAAAGAATGTCAGTGGTAGTTTAATGGGAATAGCATTGAATCTATACATTACTTTGGGTAGTATGGTCATTTTCTCAATATTGATTTTTTCTATCCATGTGTATGGAATGTTTTTCCATTTGTGTGTGTCCTCTCTTATTTCCCTGAGCAGCAGTTTGTGATTCTCCTTGAAGAGGTCCTTCACTAACCTTCTTAGCTGTATTCCAGGTATTTGTTCTTCTCTTTGTAACAATTGTGAATGGGAGTTCATTCATGATTTGGCTCTCTGCTTGTCTATTGTTGGTGAATAAAAGTACTTGTGACTTTTGCACATTGATTTTGTATCCTGAAATTTTGCTGAAGTTGCTTATCAGCTTAAGAAGCTTTTGGGTTGAGAGGATCCTTTTCTAGATATAGGATCATGTTATCTGCAAACAAAGACAATTTGACTTCCTCTCTTCCTTTTTGAATATGTTGTATTTCTTTCTCTTGCCTATTTCCCCGGCCAGAACTTCTAATACTATGTTGAATAGAAGTGGTGAGAGAGAACATCTTGAAGGAATGCAGTAATTTGGGAAGAATTCTAACTAGCTAAAATAGAAGCCACCTACATTCCACCTCTTTCACTCACTTATCTTAGTGCTCCCTTCGTATAAAGAAATCAAGACCTTCTCAAATTTCTCTCCTTCTCTTCAAATCCAAAGGCCATCAAGTGGCCCTTGATTTATCTCTCCTCTCCCTGCACAATTACCCATCCTAAAGTATATAGTATTATTGTCCTGTTACAGACAAGGAAACTGAGGAGCTAAAGAAGTAAGCAGCGACTTAGTGAATAGAGAAGCTGGGATTTAAAGCCAGTTCAGCTAAGCTCTGGTGCTTCTGTTTTAAGCACTGTCCATCCTCCTGCCCTGCTGCTTCAGACTACTCACCCATCATTTGCTGGTCCCCAACTCCAACTCCTTGGCCTCTCAGCGGAAAGCAATTGCACTTGCCCAGTCCCTTTTATCTAAGTCAGCCTTCAGCTCCCATGCCTCACTCTGCTGTGCAAGCGGCTCAGAGGGATTTCTATAATAACTAGTCATATCTCTTTTCTCCATCTGAGTTAGAGTCAATTAAGAAATGGGATATTGGAGTCAGGCAGATAGCATGAGTTTGGATAATTCAGCAACTATTTATTCCCCTCTTTGTCTACTGGAGTGGACAGAGCAGATTTCCTTGGGCTGAGGCTGTGCTTGGCCCCATGACTTGCTTTGGCCAGAGGAATGTTCGCAAATGTGACACAAGAAGAGACCATCGCTGTGCTTGAGCAGTTTAGTTTGGCTTTTGTTCTAAGTGGCCCACTGGTCTTGGAGGAAGAAAAGATACATGGGGCAGATGTGAAACTCAGTTCACAAGCTTTGAGCTGGTCCTAGCTGAGCCCAGCCTAAATCAGCCAATGGCCACATGACTCACTGATACATGAACAAGAGGAAATGATTGTTGTTTTAAACCACTAAGTTACAGAGTGTATAGAACTATTATAGCAACAAGTAAGAGATACGGATGGTGGTCCAAAAACTAGATTCATGACTGATAAGGCTGTCTGGGTAATCCTGACATCCTCTCCCACAGCCACACCTGTCTCTCTGTCACAATCATCACTCATGACTGTGCCCTGAGTGGTGGCATACAGCCAAACACACCCAAAGATCAAACCAGCAGCCATGCCCAGAGAAGTGCAAGATGCTGTGCATTGGATCCTTAGGTAACCAGCGGCTCAGACCCTTTACATTTCCACCTTTGTTGCTGAAAACCTCTGTGAAATAGGACCATCTGGATCTCCCGGACTCTCAATGGACTCCCAGATTTCAATTTGATTTGTGATCATTTGGCTTTCAACTGAGAGGTAACATGGAGGGGAAAAAGCAAATCACTAAGGAATCCACGATTTTGTTTCTAGCACGTTGAGGTTTTTCTGCAAAAGTAATGGAAAAGATCTCCTTGCAAGTCAGTAAACCATGGTGACCCTGTGGTTCCCTGGGGGTGCCCTCTCTGAACCTGGGCAGGTCGTTCACTTCTCTCAGCTTTTTTCTTACTCTTACTCTCCTCTTCCCCAATATGGAGATAATGACAATCCCCCGCCTCCCTCACAGAGCTGTGCTGAGCGGCAAATGACATAAAGTCAGATTGTGAAAGCACCTGGAAAATCCTAACACCTGGCACATGCAAAACAGTACAACAATTCTCACTCTGGCAACCTTGTTCTCACTTTAAGACAGTCAACACATTTAAATGTAACTTCATTGGGCCATACTTCTTTAACAAGAATATCTGTCCTAGTCTTCATTCTTACTAAAATAACTGGTCTTTCTATTCTTGGTATGTTCAAAAGAGCACAGGCTTTGAAGTTAGAAAGATGTGAGTTCAAATCCTAATTCAAGTATTAATAGCTGTGCAACCATGGGCAAGTAAACTCATTGAGCCTGAATTTTCTCATCTGTAAAATGGGTATAATAATAAACATCTCTTGTGATTGCTGTGAAGGTCAAAACAGACATTGGTGTCACAGCACCTTACGAACCCTGCACACTTGATGTACAGGGGTTGGATCTCATCATTATAATTTTTCAAGCAATGGCTGAGACCTAATATGTATAAAGGGGCTGTGTTGATCCTCTGTACAACCCGAATCAGGCAGTATGGGGACATCTTGTGCTGTTTTCCCTGGAACCTCTGCTCTTTTCCTCTGAAGGTGACTTTTATAATCAGGAAGTGCTCCTTCTCTCCTCAGCAGCCACACTGAAAGGAGAACGCGGCAAGAGAGAGAGAGGCGGGAGGAAGGAACTGAAGACTCCTGAGGTGGCTGCAGCACTGCCCTGGCTTCCAGAAAGCTCTGGAGCATGCTGGGTCTCCTCAGGGACCAAGAAGATGAGGTGTGGAAGCTGCTGCGGGGTAACAACCTTAGTCATAAAAGTAACACTGTGAAAAATCCATTTTGTGGGTAACAATGAGAAGTTAATGCAAAGACTCATTGCCCTTCGTTAGTAAAAACTTTGGCAGCAACCTTCCAGGCTCCCGGGAAGCCTGTGGAGAATGCTGCTTCAACCCAGAAGCACTTCATCATTTATATGAATGAAAATGAGTGCAAACAGATTGTCGAGATGTCTGTTCACATCACCTCTTTTTTCTTGCAAGGAATCCCCTCTGTAATTACATTTTGCCTGTCAGTTCATAAATTTTTCTTATTACAAACTAGCCATTATTGATTGCTTTTTAAAAGTACTAAAACTGGGCCCAAAGCAGTAGATCTCTCAGTAAATTCAAAACACACTGTCTTCAGTCCCAATCACTGGTGAAGAGTGAAGGGGAAAAATCTCGGAGTTCACTGTGGGCTCTGCGCAGAGCTGCAGGCCTACCATACGTTTCGGTTTAGAGACTTGGCTTTGAGGGCTGCATGTTCTAAGCCACAGTGAAAATAATAAATAAAGGATAAACTTCTTTGGCAACCACTGACACATTGAAAGCCAACCTCCTGTCATTGTTCTTCAGTGGGTCCCACTGCTCAAAGGGTTCTATTTGGGTTTTTGGCATTTATGACCGAACATCGTAATGAGCAGAGGGGGAATGGTGGCAGGGGGAGTGAGAGAAGATAATAAAGACTTGGAGTCAGAGTTTCTGAGTCACCAGTAGAACGTTTTCCTAAACGTTCCTTTTAAAAGGAGATGGGGTGGCTCTATATTTAGACTTATCTGGTAAAAATGTGAGAGGAGCAAAATCTCAGGGGATTTTCATGTTCTGGGAAAAGAATGGGAGTTTCTCATTGTTCACAATTTGAGGGAAGTTTCTAGAACCTTTACTGGTTACAAGCAAAAGAACATATCAGCAGAAGACACTTGGGTTCCAGGCCTCTGCTTTGGGGTGAAGGTCTGACCAGGGCGATCACAGGACAGCACTGTCAACCCTCTCGTCCAGCCTTCTGAATACAGTGTCTTTAAAAATCATGGCAGGCTGCCGTCCCCCAAAACCCACCCCTTTAACCTGCAACTATGGAGATTGAGTCAGGGGGAAAGCAAATGAAAATCTGGACGTGTGTGATCAGTTCCTGATTGGAGCTGGATGGAATCAAGTAATCAAAGCAAGCCACAGCGCGGTCTCCATCGGGCTGCCAATCTTGGACTGCTCGCTCACTAAAAGCAGGCAGCAGCTACCGATCTGGCCAGGAAACAATGCCCCATTCAACTCTCAGAATCTGTTCTTAATATCAAGACGCGAAACCGGGGTCTCTATTGGTGAGGAAGCGAAGTCTGGGCCAAGGAGAGCAATTACACCTTAACCAACCAAGTGAACAAAATGGGAGACATAAAAACATTTTTAAAGTGGAAATAATTTAAGGGCCTTCTAAATATCTTAACAGCACACTTGGCCACGCTTGGGATTAGGAAGCGATATTTTATGTTAGGCAGCAGGCCTTTTGTTTTGTGTGCATGTGTATTTCTTTTTAGCCAGGGATCTGCAGAGAGGACTGCGTTCTGTCAAAGTGTGGCACCCTTCTTGAACCCCTGGAGGGATGCCCATCCCAAGCATTCGACAAGTAGTCAGAGATGTCCGAGATGAGACAGACCAGTCGGGGTGCCTGTCTTGGGAGCTTTGGATCATACCCTTTCCACCCCTCAACACCAGGAGGCTTGGTTTATGGGAGAGGGCTGCCCTCAGAGTAAAACCCCAGAGACGGCAAAGCTCCTGAGCCCAAAGCCTTTCGCCGTGGCCCCCACAGCAGGGTGGAGCTGGAGCTAGGACACCCTCTGTTTTCTGTCAGTTTCCAGATAAGATGAGAAAAGGTCAGGGCTGCTGGGAGGAGCTAGTAATCCCAGCAGAATCCCTCAGTCGACCCTAATGTTGGCCTCTAGGCTATAAATCTGCTTCGTGTAAGAAGCGGCCCCTGCTCTGCCTCCTCGGGCCGAGGCTCCCCACTTGACTTCTGAGCAGCGCCGCTGTGCTGGGTACTGGGATCAGAGAGAAACAAGGCTGGCCTGAAGGGAGGCTGAGAATAAGAAAAAGAGGCGATGATGATGACAAAAATAATGAGAACTAGCATTTATACAATGCTCACCCTAGGAGTTTTACAAATAATAACCCCTTAAATCATTAACTTAGTGACATAGGCATTATCCTCATCCCCATCTTACAGACGATGAAACCACAGCACAGAGAGGTTAAGTGACTTACCCAAGGCCTCACAGGCAGTCGGAATCTAGACCCAGAACATCTTGTTCCAGGGTCCGTGTTCTTAACTGTGTTGCACCTAGAAGAGTTGAGGGTAGGAAGCAAGTTAGAAAAGACTTCCTGAAGAAGGTAACCTTTGAGTTTAGTCTTATAAGAAAAGTAGGAACTGAAGTTCCACCAGGGCAGTTCTTTCATTGTTCCTGCGAATTGGGAATGAAGCTGTGAACTGCTGAGAGGCCAGGCTAACGCCTCCTGAGACATAAGGTCTGATCTGTTAACACGCGCGCCCCTCACAGAAGAAGAAAAACGCTTGATTCCCTCCCGTCCTAGCAATGGCAGCCCCTGGTATTGTCTACAAAGTGTGGCTCGGAGTGTACGAGATGAGAACGGTGTCACTCAAACTGTAGTCCCTGAACGGCAGCATCAACCTCGTCTGGGAGCTTGTTAGAAACGCAAATTCCTGGGCCTCGATCCAACCTTCCTGAAACAGAATCTACTTTTTAACAAGCCCCGCAGATGATTCCCATGCACTCACAAGTTTGGGAGGCCCTGATGTAGAACATAAGGCTGGATGTGCCCTGGAGATGGTCTGAGTGGCGTGCCCAAGGCCACAGGGAGAGTCGGTGGAGAGCCAGTGTCAGTGTCTCCCGTCTGACTCCCAATCTGTGCCATCTGTGCTGCCACAGCCAAGTTGGGGCTGTGACTTTCCTCATCATCACAGAACCCAGCTGACGGTAGGTGGCAGCCACTGTCTTACTCCCCCAAGATCTTCCCACAGCTGACTCCTCTATAGAGCTCCTTCAAAAGGAAGCCAGCCTTGACTTCCACACCAACCTTTATTTAGGGAGGGGTAGGACAGCAATAGTTTCTGTTGCCTCACTCACTAACCTCAATTCCCCTTCTCAAGGGGCATTTTCTGTCCTGTTTCTCCAACCAAGATGTTGTGGCAGAGCTCAGTTCCGGGATGCTCAACCACTTTCCCTTTCCCCACTAGGAAGCTGCTTCAGGAGCAAAACAAGTCCTGGTGGAGATGCTGAAGTCAGAAAGAACAGGGTGCAAAAATCAGTTTCATTACTCTACCTGTGTGATCTTGGGCAGGTGGCTTAACCTCTCGGAGCTGCATTTTCTTCATCAGTAAAGTGAATATGAGATTATCTATTTCATAACTTGATGAGATAATATGCATCTAATGCCTAATGCATTGTTTTCTTCCCTGACCAGTTCCCATCACTGACCACGAGGTCTGACACACAGTGCATAGAGTCAGGTCTTGGGGCCTCTAGGCCAGGAGTGATAGTCTTCTCTTTACACTCATCCCCACCCCCATCACATTCCTGTCACTCCATTGGATGAAATTACAGTCCAGTTACCCTTCTGGGCTCACACACATGTTAAAGGGTGCAGGTAGAGCCCAGGAGCACAGCTCCTGTGGAGTCCCGACGGCACTGGCAGAGCCACCTGCACCAAGCTGGTGGTCCAGAGGAAAGCAAAGGAGACACAGGGGAGGCTGAGTCCCAGAGCCCTGTGATTCTGGGGTTGGAGTTGGTAACCCCCAGGTGATCTTCTGGATTGACAACCATCCACATCACCCCTAAACACCCTCTGAGCCGCCACTTTCCGCATCCTGGCCCAACACAGTGAAAAGATCCTGGGAAAGCTGTCAGGGACCACATCAAAGAACAGCCCACACCTTTCCACCCACAGGCCAAACATTACACGTAGACATCACATGCAAGCGTCCCTCTGGCCAGAGTCAGAAGGACAAAGAGAGGAAACAGCACAGCTTGAGAAAGCTGTTGCCAACATGCACTGGAGCCCAGCCTCCCTGCCATTACCTTGCAACATCACCTGAAACTCCATCACTCCTGCCTGCATCTCTCAAAATGCACAGGTTATAAGTGTATGAAGTTCCTCATCATTCTGTATGGCTAAGGTTATGAGACAATTTTTCATTAGGCGTGATGAGACAGCACTGGGACCTGGTGCTGGAAGGTATTAAAGAGACACTTAGAAGCCCAGAAGATTAGCGATCCATGGCCAGCCAGCCTACTGCCTTCCCAAGCAGGAATCCCTTCTGGAATCTCACTCCTTAAATACTTTGCAGGATGCTTCTCTCTCAAAGTAAGCACAATCATATTTAGAATCGCTGCTATTTGTTGAGCACATACTATGTGCTAAGTATTTTATGTAAAAGATTACCCAAATTAACCCTCGCAAAACCCTATGAAATAGAAAACATTAGTATCTCCTTTTGCAGATGAGGAAGCTTCCTCAAAGGGAAGGAGGAAAGTAATTATTCCAGACCACATAGCTAGCAGTATGGAGTCAGAATTCCCACTCAGATTCCCCTAACTCCAAGGTCATGTTCATAGCCACTTGGCTAATAGCTGTCATCAGAAAGATTTTCTTCCCTTTTCTTAGTTCTGCTTCTTAACTGTTAATTAATTAGTGGTTTAAAAAATAATCTTACTTCCCTACTGCCTTCTCCCCAGAGCTACCACTTTGTCTATATTGTCCTCAACTGTGGAGACCCACCCCACAATGAATCAGCTCCCGATTTCGTTGGAACTGACCAATAGGGAGGTTGGCAGGACTATCGCCTTTCTCATTCAGCATGCTCTATTTATATTAATACGATCCAACACATCAGCACTCCAGGCAATCTCCCTTCCTTACCGACACACACTGAGTTAATACCAGTATAAAAGTCTAAACGTTTTTTTCTCCTTCACAGGTTTCCAGAGGGGTTGTGAGTGGGTTGTCCCCTTCTCAATGGGGGTCTCAGAATCAGGGCACGGCAGAGCAGTCTCTGGAATGTTCTGTGCCAGTTCAGCCTGTCCCTGCTGCTCTTCCTTTGCCCTGAGCCTGCAAACTCCACATTCCTCATTAACAGCAGAGTCAATAATTGCACTTCTTCAGCAAGCAAGAGTGAGACCCATCCCCAGGCACCCTAGATGCCCTAGTCCTGTGTACTTTTCCAGAATTTATATTAAAAAAATAATGATTGCCTACTCCAAATAGCAGATTCATTCTCCTAACCTGTGGCTTTAGATTTTGCTCCTGAGCGCAATTCAGAGGCCCAGAGCCAAAGGGCCTTCACGTAGATTCAGAAGGTTCTCTGCAGCCCATAATGCAGCCCCTCCTCATTCTTTCCCTGGTAAATGATATGAAAGTTCTTCCTAATTAGAGTCTCTCCTTTAAGTTCTGTAGACTGCTAATGAGTAAGAAAGAGGAGGCACTTGGGAGCCCTGAAGAAATTATTTGAAAGCAAAACCAAGTGGTCTAAGTAAAATATCACCATTTCAGTCAAAGGGATTTTTTTTCTTACATACAACCACCTGACACAGCCCAGCTGGTGCATATTGAGAAATTAGAGACACTGGCTTTCTTCAGAGAAAAGAGGCCTCTACTTTATATTCCTGGGGCTTCTTTTGCTTGGCAAACTGTCTCCTTATCAATTTGACCCTTCTCTGACCCTGATCTCTCCCAGCAAAGGCAGGAACTGATATCTCCTTTTGCTTACTGCTCTCCCAGAGGTCCAGAGAGGGTAAGGGAATTGTTTAAGATGCACAGTAAGTTGACAGCAGGGCCATAACTGGATCCTAGGGTTACAGGTTCCAGGACATTTCATTCCATCACTAATACGTCTGAGCACACATGTGTGGCAAGAATGCTGCTTTACAGGCACTAACTAATTCATGTATTCCTTTGCCAAATAGTTATTTGGTTTCTGGACCTAATGAGCCAAACAAAACCCAAACAAAGTTCCCGGTCTCCTGAAGCTCATATTCTAGCCAGAAAGCCAACAGTAGATAAATATACAAGACAATGTCAGCGACTGCTTAGTGGTATGAATAAAAATGAATCAGAGAGGGGCTGAGAATGCCGTTTAGAGAGGGAAATTGAGGTGGACTCTAGGAAGATGTGGCATTTGAGCCAAGATTCATTACGTGCTGAGGGAAGCTACGCAGACGTCCAGGGGGAAAATCATTCCAGGTGAGGAATCAGCAGGTGCAAAGGCCCTGAGACAGGAGCCTCTTCAGGAATGGCAAAGAAGCTGGCTGCCAGCAAAACACATGTGGGAAATCTAATTGGAGATGAGAGGGAAGAGGCAGCCAGGGCAGATCACTTAGGGTGTGGCAGTCCATGGCAACGGCTTCAGCTTTTATTCTAAGCATCCCAAGTTGTGTACAGAGAGATAACAAGTTCAGACTTCATTTTAAAGTCCTTATGTGGCTGCTCTTTGGAGAACAGATTGGCAGGGTCAAGAGCAGAAGCTGTGAGTTCAATAAGGAGCAAATGAGCTCAGCAAATCGTGCAGCACCCCTATAAGATAGGTCCTATGATTATAAGGCAATGAGGCTCAGAGAGATGAAAGAACTTGCTCTATGTCTCCTGCTGGTATGTGGACAGGTTGGGAGTGAACCCACATTTGACCAAAGCCTGAGCTGCTGTAGGACTGAAAGCTCGAAGACCAAAAGACACCATGTAAAACGGCCCGGTTGCTGTCTTTAAGGCATGAAGCTCTCTTATTTCAGGCTTGCTCCTAGCCAGATACCCTGAGCCTCGGTTTACTTTAGAGCCACCATTTACATGGGCCTTACTGTGTCCCAGGCACAGGCTGGGGCTTTGACATACAGGATCTCATTTAATCCTCACTGCAGCCCAGGGAGCGGGGTATTATTATCCCTGTGTTACCAGATGAAAAGATCTCATTTTCTCAGTGGAGATAGTGAAAACATTCCAAAGCTGCTTTGGGGTTTAATTCACAGAAACCTCCGCATTTAATCTACTAAACCAGAAAGTAATCCTCTCTTTGGCCGGTCCTGGGAGCCTGGGTCTGCCCACAGTCATCAGAGGGAATTGGTAGCTCACGCTTGCACACGTGTGCACCCACACACACATTCCAGGATCCAAACTCCAGCCCATCCTGAACCATCCAAAAGATGCTAGCCACCCTCACTGTGAATGTGTCTTTGATGCTCCCCTCCCCTTCTGCTCCAAAGCCCTTCTCCCTCCTCTGTGCACACTCAGCCAATGGCCTCCCTCAGGCCACCTGGCAGCCCCCAAAGCCCACTCTCTATGCTAGCTCTGGCAGCAGTAATGAGGTCATACCCATTCCACCCCTCACAGAACACTGCACCCTCTGACCCAGTCCTCTCCCCTCCCTCCTCTCAGCCTCATCCAGACTTACCAGACCTATGTCTGTGTTTTCCAGGACCCTGCATAACTAACATGACAAGCTATGCTGGACTCGGTTGAAAATCGCTGCCAGGAAGTTATTGGTACCAAAATCTCAGGTAATCCTTTCGGCTTTCAAAGGCACCTTCTCTGACAATAGTTTGGTCCTAGGTCGTGAAGATAATGGAGAATGACGCTGCTTGTGGCAGGCAAAGAGACAGAAAGCGTTACAATAGGAGGTTAGGGGCATTTCTTACAACTCCATTATTCCAAGACTCCTGATGTTGGAGAGAAACTCAGCCTGACGATGATTTATTTTTTTAAGCACTTATTATGTGCTAAGTACTCTGCCTAAGTTTCTCACCATCTAGCAGGGAATCAAGTGCACAAACAGTTACCGGGACAGGGTGATCTGTGCAGCTCTAAAATTATGTACATGATCCATGAGGGTTGAGGAGGAAGGGATTAAATCTCTCTTGGGAGGGTCTATAACAACTTCTGGAGTAGGTTTAATGAAGTACAAATATAAATGTGTTCACGTGGCTGGTAAAGAGAGAAGGGCTCCAGCCAGAAGAAACTGAGAACAAAAGCAAAGAGGTGTGAAGCCTCACAGTGCATGGGTATTGGGAGAACTTGTCATTGCTGGTATAGATGGGGGTGGGGAGAAAAAAGAGGGTTTTTTTTCGGGTATAGTGTTTACACCTTGATTTTCTTCTATGGATTTATCAGTAAACTCCATTTTCCAGAATCCCAGCATTGCCCCCTCAGGTAAGAAGGTACAAAAGAAACTTCATAGGCTTCAACAAGGTGACGGTTTTCTGAGGAAATCACTATCATGTTCATATACCCTCTATGGCTCCCTAGTACCTAGGAATTGAGTTCATATGAATGAACAAAGATTAGGAGACCATGGTAAGTTCCCAGCAGTCTTTCCAAGCTCTGACCCTTCCCCAAACTCTCTTGCCTTCTCCAGGAAGCTGTCCTTGATTCTTCCGTGCTGGGAGGGCTCCCTCCCTCTTCCAGAATCTCAGCCTAGTTCCTCTCTTATGACATTGCCCCGGTGCTCCCTGTGTCAGAGACCTCTGTGGGAGCCCCAGGCTGGCCTGGTAAGGAAAAGCAAAGGTTGAGGCCCCCATGACCTGGAGGCTTTGGGGAAAATGAGCAGGGCTGAGTCCATCTAGTGCAGCAGTTAAGCCTACAGGCTCCAGAGACAAGGCTGTCAATCCTGGCTGAACACATGCATGGCTCAGTCTTTGGGTATAATTTTCAAATATTGATGCCCAGTCTCATGCCCCAGAGATTCTTATTTAATTGATGTAGAGTGATATCTAAGCATGCGTATTTTTTAAAAGCTCTCTAGATGATGTCTATGTCAAACCACTTGTCCAAGAGCCTGGATGTGGAGTTCAAGTCCTAGCTCCACCATCATTCGCTGAGTGACCTCAGACAGGCAGAGTCCCCAGGTCTCCATTTTTGAAACTGGGAAAGGGGTAACACAGCACCTAATTCTGAGGAGTGCTGGAAGGCTTAGCTTGGATAACACATGTCAAACTCTCAGCCCCAACTGGGCATGTGGCAAACACTTCCTATTAGCTCTTATTAACCATATTTTAGGCAGGGTGTGCTGGACCTAGTTCTGGGTCCCCCGCAGAGCCCACCACAGGAGAGGCACCTGGGAAGAAAGTGTTCCATTGGAATCCGTTTAATTGAGCTCCAAGGGCAGCCAAGCACCACCCAGGCAGAGCCAAGTTTCCAGCCAGCTCTGAGGCCTCCCTGAGAAGGTGCCCTCAGTCCTCCATAGCAGGTTGGCAACCTGGGTCCTCTCCAGCATCTTTTCAAGACCAGCTCAGGTACACACAAGTGAGAGCTCAAGGAAACTCCAGGACCAGGACACCTCCCTTTTCTCATTCTTCATCTCCCTACAGATGACTGCCTTGTCATAGAACCTCCTGTCATCCCCAGCCTGTTCCTGGGGAGCCCAAGCATCCCAACCCTTCAAATGCTAACCACTCTGGGGGCCCCCATCAAGAGTAGCTGGCCTCTCTCCTGCCTCTTGGGATCTCTGACCCCTAGTCTGACCAGCTGAGGAACTGGTTTAGCCGTGCTAACCCAGCCTTTCTCAGGATTCTGTCAGTCCAAAAACCTGCAGGCCAGCACCCTGGAAACCAAGCCTCACATTTTCCAGGAAGGCCGTGAAGATGCCGGTGGGCCTTCTGCTGTTACATTTATCAAAAACTGTAAAATTAAGAACATGTAAACATTACAGGACAATGGCCAGGAATTTATTTCATTGTTGTTGCTAAGGCTTTACAGCACAATGCAAAGAAATTTCTGTAGGGGAAAAAGAAACCTTCCATCCCTCTCTTCTGACCAGCCTTTTCTCACTCCCTCTCGCCAAGAGCCGGACTCTTGATCTGCCAGATGAGGCCACGTTACTAGCCAGCAGGGTCACTACCCGCAGTCCTGATACCTACAAAGCCCTCCTGTTCTGCTTCCTGTGGCTTCTTGGTGCAGTTGGTAGAGGACCAATGGTTCCCTCTCTTTAGGGCGGCGCCTGCTGACTTTCTCCCTTGGCATTTCTTACATGAGCTACAGCAGTGCTACTAAAAATGTGGTGTATGAACCACTGTCAGTCTGTGAGCTGGTTTTTACTGGGCTGCAATGAGATAAGGAGCTTGTGCCAGAATGTAAATCAACTGTGTCACTAAGCACATTGTTTGGTTCAGCTGACATATTTTTCATAGCAGGACTTTCTTGATGAAGGAAGTGGAGTGTTGATTTACATTCTCCATGTGATGCTTATCTCATTGCAGACAAGTAGCAATGTGTGGAAGGCCTGTGTTGTGTAGCACCGTGCTCTAGGACAGCCCTCACTTCAGATATAGTGATTGGCTAGTGGTAAGGTTTGGATTCCTGCTTAGATGGGGAGAAAGAATTTCCACTGTGTTCCAGCCCTGCCTTGCCAGGCCCCTGCATTGGAGACACCCAGCCTGTCCCAGCTCATAATAAAAGGGTGTTTGCTATTATTCCTTGTGTGTACCCACCCCTAACAGCCTACTTGGAAGGAGATGTGATTGGCCAGGCCAAATTCAGGTTCCAATACAATCTTCTCTCTCCAATGTCCCTAAATGATTGCATTTGTATTTTAAAATGTATGATATATAGTGTGGCAAAGGTTACCATAAGAGAACCAACAGGTCTCAGATGAATTATCCACATCAGACAGATTCCAGGCTTGCAGCTGGACCCAGGAGACCAAAGAGTGAGAAATATTAAGAAAAAAAACCCAAAACACACATATCGCACAGAGGTGTAGAGAGAAAGCCACCAGTTTAGGCAGCCTACCTGATCTTCCAGGGACCACAGCTAAGCACTTGGGTCAGTTATGACAGTGCTTGCTATAACAATCAATGGTAATGCTTCATAGTGTAGTGGTAGCAGCTGCAAACCCTCACTTGTGTGTTGTGTTTCATCTGTTCACCCCCGTGGCACATAGTTTAGGTTCTGTAGTGTCTCAGAATGCTCACCTGAGCACTTACTGTATGTGTGACCCTAGACTGTAGCCAAGACTCAATTTCCACATCTGTGAAGTGAGAGTAAAGTAGACATCACGGAGAGGCATATGTGGGGTTTCTGTAGGGAAGAACTTTCAACAGAGGATCCCAGGAAGGGCTTCCCAAAGCTGGGATGACTCCCTGAGCATTGGAACAGCAGTTGAATATCTCCCTGAGGAGAAGGTGGATGAGCAGAGCTGGGAACTCCTAAAGCCCTTCCCAATAGAGTTGGCCATTCCTTGTCCATGGCTCCCTCTGGACACCAAGAGATCTCAACAGCTGTAGCTGTAGGGAAATCCACCAGCCTTTAACCAGACACCCTGACCCCCATATCTGTGTGACCTGGTATGATGTGAGGGGTCCTTGTACGTGTGTGACTACTCATTTTCACTTATTTTTGCTCAGTCATTAGCATGCTGTATTTAATGATGTCCAAGTTGCTGAGGGGGCCTGCTGAGCAGCTTTCTGCCTGCACACTTTAGATGGGACAGTGAAACACCTCCAGAGGAAAGTGGCTCAGACCCAGGTACCGATGAGATAACCAGTGCCCCCAGCCTCCTCCTCTGCCCCTTCACTCTCATGTCCCCCATGCAAGTCCAGAGTGAATAAGATGGGGCCAAAGGCATCTTCCCATCCTCCAGTGCCAGCTCTAGTCATTTCCTAGGGATGCCATAACCAAGTGCCACCAACTTGGAGCTTAAGAAAACAGAAATTTATTCTCTTATAGTTCTGGAGGCCAGAAGTCCCAAATCAAGGTGTCAGCAGGGCCACGCTCCCTCCAAAGGCTCTAAGGGAGAATCCTTCCTTGTTCTTTCCAGCTTCTGGTGGCTCTGGCCATTCCCTGGCTTGTGGCTGCATCACTGTAAGCTCCGCCTCTGTCTTCGCATGGCCTTTCTCCTCTTCAGTCTCATAGAGATAGTTATGGCATTTGGGTCCACCCACATAAACCAAAATGATCTCATGTCAGGATCCTTAACTTAATGACATCTGCGAAGACCTTTTTTTGAAATAAGGTCTCATTCACAGGTTCCAGGGATTGAGATATGGACATACCTTTTGTCAGGGAGAGGGGTACCATTCACTATACCAGCAAAATGCCATCAACACTACTATGGTCCTAATGTTTGTGACCCCCAAAATGTATATATTGAAACCCTAACCCCCAGCAGACGGTATTGGGAGATAGGGCCTTTTGGGAGGTGACTAGATCATGAGTTCTGCCCCTGTGAATGTGATCAGTGTCCTTATTCTTATTAGAGCCCTTATTCAATGACCCCAGGGAGCTCATCTGTCCCTTCCACCATGTGAGGACACAGAAGGAAGGTGCCGTGAGAATTGGAAAGTGGGTCCGCGCAAGACACTGAATCTGTCAGCACCTTGACTTCTCAGCTTCCAGAACTGAGATAAATAAATATATGTTATTTATAAGTCACCCAGTGTATAATACTTTGTTATAGCAGCCGAGACTGACTCAGACAAACAGTAAGAACAGCTCCTAACATATAGTGGAGACTCAGTAAACATTGTCGAATGAAATCATGAATCTGCTTGGTTCAATTCAAGGACATTGCCTGCTGCCTGTCCTGAGCTAGACTCTGTGTCAGCTGCTGAGGACACAGGCATGAGACACAGCCCTGAATTTGAAGATCTCAATCTAGAGGGGAAGATAGCGTCAGACAGAGTTGTGCCAATCTCAGCTTCACCTACTGCTACCCGGGCAGCCGAGGAACTCAGCGTCTCTTCCCTACCTATAGAACAAAGAAAATAACACCTGTGTTCAGAGGGAGTGAGGAGTTGCGAAGTTTCCTTACTTGTAGAGGGAGGTCACAGGTTCGCAGGGACTGGGCTCTTCTTGCCTCAGAAAAATGAATACATACTAGGTGCCCAACCAAGTTCATCTATGCTATTCTGTTTCCCTTCTGTCCACAGCACTCCCTCCAAACCCCCCATACTGGGGAAGCACCAAGGGCGGCATGGAGGCTGCTGGCTTCTGCACCCCCTGAGCCTGCTCTGTCCCGGAGCCAGGGCCTGAGCCTCAGATGCCGCCTGTTCCCGAGTGGGCAACAGCCTGGGTGGTAATCAGAGATTCCAGCGGAGCCTTTGATGCCGCAGCCGGTGCGGCGAGCTGGGCACTGTTTGAAGTGCCTTCCTGTGTAATAAGGATTTCTAATTCGCTCGAACCAAAGCAACATTTGCAGTAAAGATCATTTTTGGAATGAAAAATAAATTGTGACTGGAGGGTCTGGGTTTGTTTCAAAAAGGGAGATCACCCACAAGCATCGTGCTCTCTGAGAAGCCACCCGCCCGCGTGTTTTGAGATGGAGAGCACGCCACTCAGAATTTCAAAGTGCTGTTAATTAAGAGCAGTTTATTAAAATGTCAATCTTTTAAACCAAAACAACTCTCTTCCCCTTGCTTGCGAGTGGGCTTCCCAGTCACTCTTCCCAACCCAAATAACCCAGCTTCTCCAGAGCTCCTGAAAAAGTATCTGCCTACATACTCTCCTAAAACCCCGGGGAGAACTGCTCCCAGGAACAGCCCGGCACCTGTCATTCTGCTGAAAGCCACCCTCAAGGAGCCTGCCTTTCAAGAGACAGGATAGCCCAGGCAGTGAGCGCATGGCCTCAGAAGCCAGACTGTCTAGGCTCCAATGCTGGCCCTGCCTCACTAGCATGTAACCTTGAGCAAATAGTTAACCCTTTTGTGCCTCAGTTTCTTCTTCTTTAAAATGGAGTGAGGATAATAGTACAGTCAGTCCTCTGTATCCATGGGCTCCACATCTGTGGGTTCAACCAACCATGAATCTAAAATAATCAGAAAAAAACACTGCATCTGTACTAAACATGTAGACTGTTTTCTCTTTGTCATTATTCCCTAAACATTACAACGTAACAACTTTTTCCATAGTATTTACATTGTATTAGATTTTTTAAGTAATCCAGAGATGACTTAAGGTATATGGGAGGCTGTGCACAGGTTATATGCAAATACTATGCCATTTTGTATCAGGGACTGGAGCATCCATGGATTTTTGTATCTGAGGAAGGTCCTGGGACCAATCCCCACTGGATACCGAGGGATGATTGTAGCTATCTTATAGGTTGTTGTGAGGATCAAATGAGATAGTGTATGTAACGCACTTTAGGCTGATGCCTAGAACATAGTAAGTGCAAAAGGGGCGTTAGCCCAGTTATTTCCCAATGAGCATTAGCCCGGTTATTTCCCCATGAGCAGGCATTAAATTTCACTTCTATGTGTACAGATCTGTCTCTTTTGAGGCAGGAAATATGCCCCCTTTTCCCTGTTTTGCAACTCCAGCAAATAAGATCTAGCACACAGTAGTTGCACAGTAAATACTTGTCAAATAAACAAGTCAATAACGGAATAATTGTATGCTAATTCCCATGCATGTTTGGAAAACAGGACAAGGTTAGCTGCCCTGCAGGAAGTCACCGTCTAATAACTGCCAAAACAGTACAGGGCTATGTGGTGGCTCCCAGTGATCCCACCTCCTGGGATACACTCCCTTGTGTAATCCTCTCGTCTTGAGTGTGGGCGGGACCCAGGGACATGCTCCTGTGAATGGAATGCAGTAAAAGTGATGGAATGTCACTTCCATGATTAAGTTATAAAAACTGTGACTTCTCTCCCTCTGGTACCCTCTTCTTTGACGGCTTACTGGCTTTGATAAAGCAAGCTGGTAAAGAACTGAGGACAGCCTCCAGCCCATAGCCAGCAAGGAACTGAATCCCACCAGCAGCCATGGGAGTGAGCCTGGAGTGCTCCTCCCTCAGTTGAGCCTTGAGATGACCACAGCACCAGCCAATACCTTGTTTGCAGCCTGTGAGGGACCCTGAAGCTTAGAATCCAGTAAACTCCACCTGGATCCCTGACCTATAGAAACTGTGAAATCATACATGTATTGTTTCAAGCCACTAAGTTTTGGGGTAATTTGTTCCACAGCAGTAAATAACAAAGGCAGGTTCTAAGAGAGCAGAAGAACCTTGGGGTGAGGGGGTGGGGGGGAGGGAGAGGCTGCCTCCTGCCTTGTTTGAAATCATCTACCCTGTAGCTTGCTTTCTCCATCAGTCACACCAGAGCCATAGGGGACCCCCAGGAAGAAAAGCATTCAACTCAAATAGGCCTGGCTTTGAGACCCAGCTCTGCTGCTCTCTAATGTTTGACTTTGGGAAAGTTCCCCAATCTTTCCAAGGCTCTGCCTTCTCCTGTAAAGGGGGGTCACCATACCTGCCTCATGGGTGTGTTGAACAGATTGAGATCATGTATGTGAAAATGCCTGGCAGAGCTTTCCACACCTTTTGGAGTAGAAGCAGCTGGAGAGACCTGCGTCCTCACTCTGATGGTCACCTGAGGCCCTCAGTTGTCCCTCCAATGATTCAACACACAATCTTGGAGCATCCACTATGTGCCAGGCACTGTGCTAAGCATGGGAGAGACGGCAGTAAACAAAACAGCACAGTCCCTGAGCATTCCTCATAGAGCTGACTCTCTAATAGACAGACATCAAACCAGTAAGGGTAAGAGTGAGATGCAACAACAGAAGCCCAAGGGCTCTGGGAGGGTAGAATGTGGGGTGGAAGGTGCGGAGGTGGAGAATATATGCTGGCATGAGCAGGGGGCTCTCTGAAGAAGTGCCCCTTGAGCTCCCAACTCAAGGGTTAATGGAGTTAGCTGAGTGAAGAAGATGGCAGAAGGCCCAGGGATAGTGAATAGCAGAGCAAGCATTTATTCAAGAATTATTGACTTAGCATATACTATGTGCCAGATCCTGTTCCAGATACTGAGGATACAGCATTAATCAGAACAGCAAAGTTCCTCCTTCATGAAGCTTACATTTTAGTGGAGGAATTATCTGTTCCAGATATAACAAGAAAGATAATTTAGGAAACTCCAAAAGGGGTGACATTTCAACTGAGACTTCAGTGATGTGAGAAGGCACAAAGCATTTGAAGCTCTGGGGGAACAGTATTCCCTGCAGGGGATACAGCAAGTGGAATGGTCCCAAAGCAAAAATGGCACAGCTGCTAGAACCAACAAGAGGGCTAGTGGGCTGCAGTGGAGAAAACAAGGGGGAAATGGTCAGAAATAAGGGCAGTGAGGTGGACAGGGTGATCCTACAGCATCGTCCAGAACATGGAGAGGAGTTTGGGCTTTTTATACTAGGGCCAACAGGAGCTGCTAAAGGTTCATGAGCAATGGGTTTGAGTTCTGAAAACAGACCTCTTGGAGAATGAGTGGGGCAAGGGTGAGATGAGGGCAAGTGGCCAGGGAGGAAGCTGTTGTAGGATTACTGGTGTGAGAGGGACAAGTGGCAGTAGTGGGGATGAAGAGGAGGACTGGAGGAGGGTCCCCGCCCTAGATTTCACCCTGGATCTTCCTGACAGGACTGTTTCCTCCTCCATCATAGACCTTCCATCAAAAGCCTTTACATAATGAATAGTAGCACATGCTCTGGAGACAATTGTGAAGGTACAAATGCCGGCTCTACCACTTAACAGCTGTGCAGCCTTGAGCAAGTCTCTCAACCTTTTTGTGTTTCAGGTCCCTCAACAATTAAATGGGCCTAGAAGGTGGATTTCACAGGGCTGTCATGCAGATCAAATGAGTTCACGTGCTGAAGCCCTGACACACATGCATGCTTGCAGTGTTAGTGTTTACAGGATTATAGAGCCTGCAGGCTGTGTGCCACAGGTTTCTGTGACCTCCTCGTCATCAAACTTCAAATCCCCAGGGTCTAGAAAAACAAGTGACAAATGATGTGTCCCTACTCAGTCTGGGCTGACTTAACAGGTCCCCCAAGGAACCCATGGATTTCTCACGTGCCCCAGCCTGCACTAGGTCCAATGCACCAGCACGCAGGTGTGCTCTACAGCTTCTCCCAGAGCACGCTGAAAGTAGATGGGCCAGGTGTGTCAGGATGTACTAGCAGTTCTAGGCCCATCTTCCCAGCAAGCCTGTCCTGGGGACGGAGTCTAGGGAGGGCTGAGACTGCCTCCGCTTAATCACTGATGCATCCTAACGCCCACTCCGTGCTCAATTGCTCCTCCCTAAACAATTTAATGAATAAATACAGTCATGGGCCCTGCAGTGATGTTCTAGTCAACAACTGACCTCATATATGATGGGGTCCCATTAGATTATAATACCATATTTTTACCATACCTTTTCTGTGTCTGGATATGTTTAAATGCGCAAATGCCATTTTGTCACAATTGCCTACAGTACTCAGTATAGTAACATGTGGTATAGGTTTATAGCCTAGAAGCATTAGGCTATACCAGGATAGCCTAGGTGTGTAGTAGGCTATACCATCTAGGTTTGTTAAGTTCCCTCTGTGATGTTCACATGACAACAACATCGCCTAACAATGCATTTCTCAGAACTTATCCCTGTCATTAAGTGATCCATGACTGTACACAAATGAATGAAGGAACGAAGGAATGAATGTGTCTTCAACAACATTCATTGGTTGTTGAAGACAACATGGGTAACAAACATGGGTTTCTTAAGGGCATTCATTCATTCGTTCAACAGATATTGTTGTATGTGGATCTTCTGCATGTGCTCCTCCAGATCCCACCTCTCTTCACTCTGTGAAGCAGGCTGTCTCTCATGGACTGTGGTACTCAGGCCCCCTCGCCCTTTGGCTGCAGGAGACCAGAGGGTGAGAGCACAGACTCCAACCTTGAGGGGCTTCAACTTGGCCATGTCCCTGCTCCTTCCAACAGCATTCTGGCAACTACTGTCACCCACATTGGTAGTTGGGGGATGCTTCATACCCCTTGGTGGTTTCCCTTAACCATGCACAACGCCACTGCGAATTAACCCCCATATAGCCTGTCTTCTGAGTCCTCTCCTTGGGAGAAGCTCTTACTGCCAAGATTGCACAATTCACATTCAAGAGAACTGGTGCCCAAGGTTTCCCATGCCCCCAGGCAGCCCCAGGTTGTGGAGAAGCCCTCCACCCCGAGGGACCCTAGTCTGTGCAGCCTGAGGCCTGCCCTCCTCCTCAGGCCCCTGCCCCAGGGTCTCATTGGCTGACCACAGACCAGACCAGGCCTCTGTGGAGGGAAGGGCAGGAGCGGGTGGGAGGGCCAGCAGAGGGCAGCCCTGCTTGTGCCCTGGGGAGCCTGTCCCTGGGGAGTCTCTCTCCCTTTGGTGATTGTTTCCCAGGCTCCCTGGAGCCAGAGGAGGATGGAATGTTCTTATCGCTGTCCAGAGGGAAGGCTTTCTTCTTCCTTCACAAAAATGTTAAGCTTCATAATCCGATAGGGAACCTGGACAGGCTGCAGCTGGAGGCCTGGGTCCCACTTCTGGGAACTGCGAGGAGAGGAAGAAAAATAGGAGTGGGGAGGGAGGAAACAAGTCCCCCTGAGCAGGGCCAGGGAAGGGAGAAGAGGATGAGGACAGGGGATAGGCAGACCTTCCACAAAATGAAAGGGAAACCTTGGAGATGGTCCCCAGACCCCAAGACTGCAAGATCTCCCTTCCCCACAACCCACTTCACTCCGCCCTGTGAAGGAGGAGGAGCCCAATCTCAAGGTTGAAGGTTGCTGGCCTGTTCGCACACCTCTGTGGACAGCAAGTTCACTCTCAGGGCGTCTTGTTCTGTCCCTTGAAAGAAGCCGTGAGTCTGAAAATGTCCCTCACAGAGCTGAAAGCATAAGTTGCTCCCACCTTTTTAAGACAGAGGCCTGCATCAGACAGGACAGGACAGGTCACCTCAGTGGGGCCTCCCTCCTCAGAAAGTCTGAGTTTCTTGAGGTTAGAACACTGCCATTTCCTGCAAACAGGTCCACTTCCTGAAGTGGGTTGAGTGGGACACTCCCTGAGACTCAGAAATGCTGCTAGAGCCAGAGTTTAAGTGACGAGGTGACATGCACCATTCAGTTGGCCATTTATTCAGCAAATATTTTTTCAGTGTATCCTGGGGAAGAAACCGGTGAGGCACTAACTGATAAGCAGTTGCTGATCCCCTACCTCCCAGCATGCCCCAGGGCCTGTGAAACCCCCCAGTTTGGCCTCTGGAACTGTCAATGCCATGGGGACCTTATGCTCTGGGAGGCCAACAGGCCTGGTCACTTCTTGGGGCTCCCCCAGGAGGACAGCCGCACTCTTACCCTGTGCCAGGTCAGTAGGGTAGAGAGAGAAGGGGTGATAGAGTGTATTAGTCTTATTAGTCTTTTCTCGTGCTGCTACTAAAGATATAGCTGAGACTGGGTGATTTATAAAGAAAGAGAGGTTTAATGGACTCACAGTTCCACATGGTTGGGGAGGCCTCACAATCATGGCAGAAGGCAAAGGAAGAACAAAGGGACGTCTTACATGGCAGTAGGCAAGACAGCTTGGGCAGGGGAACTCCTATTTATGAAACCATTGGATCTTGTGAGACTTATTCATTACCACGAGAACAGTATGGAGGAAATTACCCCTCTGATTCAATTATCTCCACCTGGCTCCACCCTTGACACATGGGGATCGTTACAATTCAAGGTGAGATTTGGGTGGGGAAATAGTCAAACCACACCATGGAGGGACTCAGGGCCAGGGTCCTCCGAGCTGAGCCAGTGTGCCTCTTCTTCACCTCCTTCCATAGGGCTGACCACAGCTGGAAATGCTTGGTCCTGCTAGCTGCTGGACCCCAGGAACAATTGTGCTAAACAGACAAGAGCTACTGTTCAGGTCCACCTTCCAGTTCTGTGCCTGACTGCTCAGTCTTGGCTAACATTCCTCCTGTGATGGGGAGCTCACTTCCTCCTAGGCAGCCCATACAAAAGTTGGACATTCTATTAGGTAGTCCATTTTGTTTTAACCAAAATCAGGTATAAAATAATGCAGACGCAGACTGTCATGTAAACTGGCTTTTAAACATCAACACCATATTGTGTATACCTTTCCCTGTATGCAGATATATATATATATATATATATTTTGTGTGTGTGTGTATACCTTTATATATATGGAGATTGAATAAATTTAACAATGATCATCTAAGAAGTAAGTTTCCATGTTAGAGGACTCTATACTTTCTAATTTACAGATTTATACATTGCTTGAATTTTATAGACTATCCATTACTTTTATAATAAAAAGGACATTTATATCCCAAAATTAAAAATAATATGTTGTTTAAAAGAAGGTCCTGGGTGCTGTGGAGTAGTGGGATAATTTGAGGAAAAGACACTGTTAATAGAAGTGGGAGATGGGTGGGTGTGAGACAGAACGTGCCTGACATGCCCCAAGGCCATGCTTCCCAGAAGAGGGGTGACTCATTCCCAGCCAGAGCACCAACTCTCCTAACCTAGGCCAGGTTGATGGAAGGATCCATCCTGCCTATAGGACACTGCCCAGGGGGCAGGTTCAAAGTCAAGCTAAAGCGCTTCTGGACATTCTGCATGTGACACTAGTCTGTGTTATCTTTGGGAAAGATGAATGTTCACCTGGGCCAGATGTGCTGCTGTCACTGCAAACTAGGGAGGAGCCAGCTGCAGGCAGCTCAGCAGACCCTGAGGGGCACCCCCTCTGCCTCTGCTCACAGGACAGGCTTTGTGGCCACCCTGAACTGTGGGATCAAGCGGATGAGAGCTTTCCTTGAATCTGCTCAAAGTTTAAAGGTGCTCAAATTCCCAAAATTTAAAAATAATAATGTAGGACCATAGCAGGGAGGCTGGAGATCAAACTTAAGGGTGGGAAAGAGAATGACCTCCAGGGTCAAGGAGGTAAGAACACCTGACTGCAGGTCTCAACAGAGAGAGAGGCGGGGAAATGAGAGGATGCCGAGGCAGGAGGGGAAAGGGGGCATCTCGGTATGCTGGGCTTATCTATCCCTGCCTTTGGGAGAGCAGCATATACACATGCTGCTCTTTTGAGAAGGCTCTGCACACCTCTACAGTGGTCATTTGTCACCTTTGAACATCCCCCTGTGTTTATGGAATTCCCCACGCAGAGCCCTAGTCAGAGGCAGAGATCATCTCTTTCTATGGCAGCCAGACCTCCACTTTCCCAGCCTTCTCGCAGTCAAAACTCAAGCCCGTGACCATGCTCTGATCACCAGGATCACCCACATCAAACGGAATCAAAAGCAAAGGATGCAACCAAGCAGACGTCTCCTGGACCCCATTCCAGTGAGGGCAGCAGTAGCCTCCACACTCAAGTTCCAGAAGAGCCAGGGCTAATGTTCCGGGGCCAGCCGGGATGTGGAGCAGGGAGAGCACTTAGGTTGTCACTGACTGCAGTGTCAGGGCCTACAGTGAAGGCCTAGGTGCTCTCCCTGGACTGGTCAGTTCTGCAAGGTGATTTGGGATGTTGTTCTTCACTGTGGGCCTCCAGGCCAGGTCCTCTGGTCCTCTAGAGATTCTACAAGTTTCTCAAAATCCTTTTAATAAATCTTTAGTTCACCTAAATTAGCCAGCTTTGGTTTTCATGGTTTCCAAGGCAGAAGCCAGGCTTGAATTGGAGGCCTGCTTGGTCAGAGGAAGGTAAGGAAGACAGGAGGGTCTCAAAAACAGACAGTAATGGCTCCAAGCTTCCCATGGACCCACTGCCCCATGGAGAACAAAGAACTGTCGGTGGGCTATCAACAACAATAGAGAAGACCCCTCTTCCAACTCCACTCCTTCCTCTGTTCAAGAAACAATAAAACTCATTCCTGAGCTGCATCAGTGGACGGCACAGACCCCCCAGGTTGTGCAGGCCCAGGGTAAGCTAAGTTCCCCATGGCATCTCGTCCTGGGTGTGAGCTGCTGGCATCAATGCTGCCTTGCTGCGCAACCCCAGGGTGCGCATTCCTAGTGCATTCTATGAGAATCGTGCCTTACCTCCAGGTGCCATGGTTCCATTGAACTCAGTATGGAATAGGCTCTGGAGTTGCACAAGACAGTGGCCCTGGCTGTCAGGGGCAGTAGAGAAATGAGTTCTGAGTTAAGATCCATAGACCTCTGCGAAGCACATACTAGCTAGGAGTAAGTATGGAAGGACTTTGCTGTAATCAGAAGGTTCCTGTACTCCCATAGCCTCTGGCCTTTCAGCATCCACATCTCTGGGTCCTGTCCCAGATGTCACAACCCCAGAGCCTCCCTGCTGCCCTTGGCCTGAGCATCCACTCTTCACACATACCCTTCCCTGAAACCTTCCTCCATCATTGCAATGTCTGCCTGACAGCCTATTTCAAGGCAAGTGTTGGAGGGGCTAAGGGAGGCTGAATTGTGTGTGTGAGCCCACCCATGCTGGGGAGCACAAGCTCTATCTCTCTGGAGGTTGGCTGGGCCCTGAGATGTGATCAGCAGCTCCTCCCACTTGCTCTGTGGGAGCCAACACAAACAGAGCCACAGAGCCGCCCCCAGGCTGGCCGCCCAGAAGGCCCACACCTCCGTTCCACCCTCTTGGGCAGCAACTCCTGCAACCAGGAGCCAGGTATCAAGCTTCAGCTGGCTGGACTCCCGGCAGCGCCTGCTGGCCTGCGCTGGGCCTGCAGCCCAACCTGCCCACAGGCGCTGGCCACAGCCTGGGCAGCGGGGCTCAGAGCTCAGCCTGTTAGCACCCACCAACCACCTCCCTCCTCTGGCCCCGGGAGCTGGCTGGCTTGGCAGTGGAGCAGGGTGAGTGGATGGGGGTGCCCTGACTCACTAAGCTCCCCAAGACCTCCAAGTTTGCTCCAGGACCCCTTCCATGAGGTAACATGATACCCAAGCACTCAGGCCAGAAACAGAACGTTTTGAACAATTTGAGGGGAAAAAATTATTCGGACCAATTTTAAGACATCTGAGAGCTCAAGGGGAAAATCGCAGCCACCTCTTCAGGCACTATTGTGTGACCGCACCAAACCCAAACGGCTTGGACTGAAGTAGCACGAAGGCTGAGACTCCCTGCATCCCTCCAGCAGAGGACTGGCCTGACGCCTGCATCTGGTGCTCTGGTCCTCTGGGCCACTGGGCACATTCTCTCCTCTGTGACTCCACACAACCGACTTATTTTCTGGACTCCCATTGTGTGTGCTTGATGCTCAGAGGTACCACCCACCAGCTAGAGCCATCTCCTTGTCCCTTAAACTCAGCCCAGACACTGCTTCCTCTTAAAACTTCCTTGGCCCCCCTAAGACACCTTGCTGACACATTAATGGTGCCACGTGGTCCCTAGGACTACCCTTCTCTGGGCCCCTTACCAGCCACTGAGCTCTGAGCAGGAGCTTGAAATACGCCCCCTGGGTTAGAGCACCATCATCTTAGGAGGTGGGCGGAGTCACTCATATCACAGATGGGAACACTGAGGCTCAAAGAGTTTAAGTAATTTATCCAAAGTCACAGCTAGTGGGGCCTGGAGCTGGAATTTAGAACTGGGCAGTAAAGAGCCAGGGGCTATGCTGTTAACCCTTTCATAACACTCCCCTGAAGGGGAGCAGAGAGGGAGCCACCAGCCCTGCCTGGGGAGAGAGAAGAGTGAGGAAAAGCAGAACAAGCAGAATGGAAACGTCAACAGTGAAAGCAGTAATGAAAGGAGGAAAGGACAGTGTCCAGGCAAACAGGCAGGGAAGAGCACTCCAAGGGGAAGCAGAGACCGTAAAGGCCAAGAGGAAGGAGAAATGGCAGCCCTCTGCTGCTCTGGGCTGCTGCACATCCGGCAGGAGGAGAAGGAAATGGGGGACAAGGCTGGAGAGGCAGGTCGGACTCCGGCAGCACCTCCGACCCACAGACCCTCCACACACACACACAGACACACACACACAAAACCACGCTCACACACATACACATGTCACACCGGCCCTACACACAAGCATGCACACCCCCCCACACACACACCTGGCCCTCCACACACACACACATCTCACACACACCTGGCCCTCTACACACACATATCACACTCACACACATACACACATCACACTTGGCCCTACACACACGTGTGTGCACACACACTTCACACACTGCCCTATACACCTAGCCTACCAAACACACACATCCCACACCTGGCCCTCCACACACACATGCACGCATACACACACACACCCCACACCTGGTCCTACACACACACACACCACACCAGGCCTTCCACACACACACCACGCACACACATACACACACTACACTTGGCCCTATACACAAGCATGCACACACACACACACATACACCACACAGACACATACCACACCTGGCCCTAGATACACACGACTGACAGACATACACATCACACTTGGCCCTACACACAAGTGTACACACACACACATACCACACACCTGGCCCTCCACACACACACACACACACACACACATCACACTCATACAGATACATCAGTCGGCCCTCCACACACACACACACCCGGCCCTATACACACATGCATGCACACACATACACACACCACACACACACTACACCACGTACACACCTGGCCCTCCACACACACACACACACCCGGTCC
>NW_012106463.1:576942-620404 GCF_000951045.1 Mandrillus leucophaeus | reverse complement strand
CACCCGGTCCTATACACACATGCATGCACACACATACACACACCACACACACACTACACCACGTACACACCTGGCCCTCCACACACACACACACATATCACACACATACAGACATATATACACAACACCCATCACACTTGGCTCTACACACACAAACACACCACACACCTGGCCCTACACACACACACACACACACACAAAAACACACATCACACTCAGCCTTACACACACACACACACCCCCCACACACCTGGCCCACCACACACACACTCATACAAACACATACATCATATTTGGCCCTACACACACACCCCACACACACACCAGGCCCCCTCCACACACACACACACAACACACCACATACACACACACCAGCCAGCCCTAGGGGCTCGGCCCTTGTTCTCTGGGTGAGGAGAAGCCATAGCGGGGATCCATGAGGGGAGGTGGAAAGCTCAGATCTGACTGGAGACCCATCCCTCCCTCAACAACCCCTGTGGAACCCATTCTGGGCCAGTCATGGGAGCCATGTGAGCACTGCTGAGGCCAGCGCAGATACAAAAGACACGTCTGGGAGGCATTCAAGAGGCATAACTTTTTAAAGTATATTGTTGTCTGGTTTCTATGGCATTTGATCATATTCAAGTAGAAGAAAAATCTTTGGTTTGATTTTTCCCCTTTAAAAAGTGTTATTCATGCTTATAACAAAAACAATTTTTTAAACAACCAAAAGTATATGAAGTAAAAAAGAGAAAGTCACCTTCCTCTCCTCCCCAATCTACTCCTCTGCCCAGAGGTCATCACTGCCATGAATTTGGTCCTTCCTGAACCTTCTATTTGCACAAAGGTATGTAGCTATGCATATGTAGAGGGTGTTTTTCTTAAGAGTTATACATACTCTGTATCTTGGTTTTTTCTCAGTAATAATGGTGAGCATCATTATTCAACCATTCAATAAATATTTGTTCGGATCCCACTGCGCAGACAGGGAAGTCAGGTTCCTGCCATCACGATTTCCACAGACCCGGGTGGGGGAGACCGGCAATGGGAAGGAAGTCATTGAATAATTACAGATTGTGATTAGGGCTGTGATGGTGCAGTGTGAGACAGTAATGGGTGCACTGATTTCAGACAGGGGTGAGGGGAGTCCTCTTTCAAAGGAGACATTTAAGCTGAGACTGAAAACATAAAAGCCAGAAGAAAAGCATGTGAGATGGAGGGACAGCCTGCACCAAGGCCCTGCGCAGAGCAGGGAACAGGCAGGAGCTCAGCAGGCTTAGGCCTGTAGGGAGCCCAGTGCCACAGGGGCTTGGTGGTCTAGGACAAGAGAGGCAAGTGATGAGGCTGGGAGATGGGAAAGGTCTGTCGACCAAGGTAATGAACTTGCACCTTGTTCTAAGAACAGTGAGAGAGTTTTAGGCAGGAGAATGATATTATTTGGCTTGTGTTTAAAAAAGATACTGCTGTCTGCTGCTTAGAGAAGGAATTACAGGGAAACAAGAATGGAAGCAGGCAGACTACTTAGAGACAGGATTGGCAAAGTAACACCTCCCCAGAGATATCCACATTTTAATCTCCAGACCTGTGAATGTGTTAGGTTATGTGGCAAAGGAGATATAAGATGGAATAAGGGGGATGCAGATAGAATTGAGGTTGCTAGTCAGCTGACTTTAAAATAGAGACATTGTCCTGGATTACCCAGACAGGCCCAGTATAATCACAAGGAATCCAGAGAATGGAAGCGAGAAGCAGAAGAGGAGGTCGGAGTGATGCCAGATGAAAAGGACTGGACTAGCATTGCTGGCTTTGAAGAGGAACGAAGGAGACCACGAGCCGAGAAATGCAGGAAGCCTCTAGAAATTGAAAAAGGTAAGGAAATTGAATCCTCTCTGGATCCTCCAGAAAGGAATGTAGCCCTGCTGACAGCTTGATTTTAGCCCAGAGAGACCCCTTTCAGACTTCTGAGCTATTGAACTATAAGATAATAAATTTTGTGTTATTTTAAGCCTCTAAGTTTTGGGTAATTTGTAACAGCAGCAAATAGAAGACTAATTCAGGAGGGTAATGCGGGAGACTGAGTGAGAGGTGCGGGGGCTTGGACCGGGAAGGTGAGAAAGAAGTAGAGAAATAAATTTTTATACTTACAATGACAAAGGGAGAGAGACTCATGGGCGGGAGGAGACTTGGGGATCAATTGGATGCAGATGTTGAGGGAGAGGGAGTCCTGAGTGTCCCCAGGTTTGGGGATAGACAAGTGCATGATGGTGGTACTTGACTATGCCGGCCCAGTGAGGGCAGGAACTCTGTGTCATTTGCAGCACTCATCCAAATACTGGAACACAGTCAGTTCTCAATAAATATCTATCTCATGAATTGATTAAATAAAAGAGAGAATCTAGAAAACCCAAGGTTGCGGAAAAGCAGTGAGTTCAAAGCTCAGCACTACCTCTCCCAAGCAGCTCTGTGGCCCAACACAGCCATCAGTAGGGTAGAAAAGATGAGGCCACCATGGAGGAGCTCTTTGGCTGCACCCGTGCTTGTGGGGCTGCGCTCAGAGAGAGTATGGCCAGCTTCAGGGTCCCCAAGGCAGGCAAGGCAGACAGGAGGCGGCTCAATGCTGACATTACCCACTAATAGGAGGTCCTTATCACCCAGGATGGAGCCGGGTGCTCTACTTAATTCAGGGGAAAGCTACTCTCCGGGAAACAGGTACCAATTTGCAGCAATCACAATAAGAAACATGCTCTCTCTGGCTGATGCAAGCCAACAAGGTAATAGGGCATTGTGCTGTGGGGAGAGATCAAAAGGATTTTTTTTCCAGGCCCACGGTGGGCACTTAATCCATCTTTTGCTCTCTCTCTCTCCCTCCATTACAGCCGTGGATGTACTATTTACAGGACCTACATTAGCTGCCTTTTCAGATATCGCACTTCCTCAAAACCACTTCAGAAGGAAAGTGAATTAGAAATGAATTTGAGACATATGCAGCGGCTTTCACTGCCTCCTCCCTGCTCCTGGCCAGCAGCCTGCGGAGCTGGAATCCACACCCTCCCAGCACTGGGTGACACCGTCCCCCAAAGACTGTGGACACACTGGCTCCGCCCATGGGGCTGGTGTGGAGCCCTGAGGCCGAGGGTGAGTGCAGGGCAAAGTGTGGGCAAGGAATTAGAGAAGGAAAGGCTCACTCTGGGCAGAGGCAGAGGTCGGAAGTGCGGCTCAAAGAACCAGATCCCGGGAGGTGGTCATTTTGTACAGCCCTCTGCCTTCTGTAAGGCCCCCATCAGCGACAGAGGCCCAGGCTCCCAAATGAGCCATCCCACTTTCACCCGACCAGGTCGCCTCGCTCCTGCCATGGCCCCTCCCTGACTTCCTGGGGGCCCAGGCCCTATGACTAGTTCCGGAAGTTGCCTGGCGCCATGTTGGTGGAGCACCAGGGCTGCTTGTGCTCCCGCCCTTCTTCCTCTTTGGCTCCCTCTCTCTCTTTCTCCAGACACCTTGAGGAATTCAACAACCCCTCCCCTACACACAGGCTTCTTTCAGGTGTGAAATTCCATGAAGGGCAGAGGGAAGGCAGGCATGTGGGAGTTTTCTGTCCCTTGAGTAGGAGAAAGTTTCAGCACAGGAGAACGTGCGGTCAGAAATCCCCTAGCTTGGGCTTCCTCTTGTATAGAGGAGAAAAACTGTGAATGAAGAGACGCCTAGAATTCCTAAAACTAGGGCTAGAACCTGACATTTCTAACCCACAACCAAATGCTTTTGCCTGTGTTTGATGAGTTTAAATCAAAGTGGTACAACTAGAAAGAAACTTGGACTTGAACTAGGCTGATATTTTGGACCTGAAGTTGGAGCCATGGAAGGAAGAAGGGAATCTGCTCCCACTCCAGCTCCCTTTAATCGTCTTCTTTGTTGGGATTTCCCCTAAGAGTCTGGAAGTGAATGAACTATTTCAAGAAGGGGAGATGCTAAAGGCACACCCCAGGCCATAGGCCTCCTTCTCCACCACTGGGTTGATGTCTGTGGCAGGCAGGCTCTATAAAGGCCCCCAGTGATCACTACCTCCTGGAATCCGTGCCCTTGTAATCCCCTCCCCTCATCCAGTGTGGGCTGGACCTAGAGACTCACTTCTAACAAATGTAATGTGGCAAAAATGACGGACTGTCACTCCAAGATTAGGTTACTCAAAGGTTCTACTTCTGTCTTGCTCACCCTGTCTGTCTCACTTGATGTCACTCTCTCCACCTCTCCCTCTGAGGGAAGCCAGATGCCATGTTGCAAGATTTCCTCTGGAGAGGCCCTTTTGGCAAGGAACTGATGTATCTGGCCAGAAGTCAGCGAGGACCTAAGATCTGTCAACAGTCATGTTAGTGAGCTCTGAGGCAGATTCCCCAGAGTCAGGTTGATGATGACTGCAGCCCTGGCTGATACCTCGACAGCATCCTTGTGAGAGACCTCAAAACCTTGGGAAGACACAGCTAAGCTGTGCCTGGCTTCCTGACCCACAGAAACTGTGTGATGATAATACATGCTTGGGGTAATTTGTCACATTGCAGTAGATAACGAATATAGGCCTTTCTGGAAGGGTGTTTTTCATGAACAGGGACAGCCATGAAATTGCCACACTCTGGTGTTAGACATGTCTGGAGACCCAGGGTCCATTTTTGGCTCTGCCATTAATTCACTATGGCCTTGGTCAAGACCTTAAACATTTATGGGACTTAGTTTCTCCCAGTGCTCAACTAGGGAGGACTTCATGATAGCTCCAATTGTACATGACTGGAGAACTAGGAAAGGGAAGTTTCCATGCCTGAGATGACTGCTGACAGTCCTGAGAAAGGAGATAAAAGGGCAGATGCCTGATGGGCCCTGACCATCCCTTTTGCTCTTTTCTCCAGTCCTGAACCCCATGGCATGAGGCATGGCCTCAGTCTTCTGTGACATCCTCTGACCTCAGAGGCCCTGGGTCTCAAGACCTGGCAGGATGAGACTCAAGACACTGGCGGCTTCCTTGGGAGGAAGAGAACTGCCTTCCCTGCCCCACAGACTCTGTGCCCAGCATGTACCCTGCCTTCTGCCCCAAGGAAACCTTAACTGGTCTCCTCCAGCTTTCTGTCCTCTCAAGGTCCCACAGGGACTCCTAGCTCAACCCTCCACCCCAGGTGGAAAACCCCCTCAGGGGACCTGAGTGCCCAGAGGACGTTTCAGAGGCAAACACCCACCTCTTCCTCTCCACAGACCTCTAGCAGCAGCACAGGCCCCTGCAGAGTGACAGGGCCCCCAGGCCTTCCCCTCTGTAGCCCAGGTGAAGGGCAGGTGCTCTTCCCTCCACACCAGGCCTAGGATGGTCCCCGAGATTCCAGTTCCTTCTCTTAAGCAGCGGGAAAGCCTGGGAAAAGACAGGCAGCCTCACCACTCCTAGGGGGATAAAAACAAGCCCAAATAAGGGTCCATTTATACCAACATTCCTTCAGGCTGCAAGGGAATGCCAGACCAGGGCAGTCTCCCCGCTGTGGCCTCCCCCTTACTGGGGCCAGGCCAGGCCTGAGTCTCTAGGCCGGGAAACGCCGTCTTGTGCCCCAGCAGGCAGGACTGTGGTGAGCAAACTCTCTCCTCTTTGAGTGTGCTCCTTCCTCTCACTGAGTCTCCTGGGAACTTCCCCTGAAGGCCAGCACGAGTTAGGGGTCCCTCAGGCGTTCCTGAAGCCCTGACAGGCAGTGTCAGTAGCTTCTGTGATCACTGCAGAGGGCTCCTACCACGTTTTACGCTCTGGCTGCCTCAGCCACCCTCCTCTTTCTCTCACAAGCTATCCAGTCCTCCTAACTCAGGATTTCTCAACCTCAGCACCTCTGACATTTTGAGCTGGTCAGTCCTTTGTTGTGGGAGCTGCCCTGTACGTTACAGAATGTAGAGGAGCATCCCTGGCCTCTACCCACTAGATGTCAGTAGCACACCCCCACCCCACTGATTATAACACCCAAAATATCTCCAGATATGCCAAATACCACCCTCAGTGGAAAGCCACTGCCCTACATTTAAAGGGCACTGATCAAGTATTCCAGCTGCAGGGCTTTGTGAGAAGAAAGGCAAGTGGCAGAGAGGAAGGGATCCTCACTGGACCCATGGCCACAAAAGTGTGTACTCCTAGCTCTCTGCCTGTCTCTGTCCCTCCTTCTCTCTCTCTCTCTCTCTCTCTCTCTCACACACACACACACACACACACACACACACACACACACACACAAAACAAAAAACAAAAAAAAACACACACACAAGAAAACACACTTGAAAGGCTGGTATGTGTGTCTCTGCTGTATGAATGAAGACCAGGAGAAGATTAAGTGGCTTGCTCCAAACCACACAGTTATGCAGAGGCAGAGTTGGGACCCAGGCTAGGCCCATAGGCCCTGATCCATGCTGTGCACTGTGTTGCAGCCCTTGGACTCTTCTGGAGCCTAAGAAGAGACTGCATCTCCATTGCTGGTCATGTTCCCCAGGGGTGTTGGCATCTGCCCCCTACTTCTAGTGCCAGGCCTCCAGCATTCTCCAAGTCTGGGTTTCCTGAACCCCCTTGAGTTGTACCTTCCAGTTGCTGAATTGTCCTGATCTTGGGTGATCGATTTGCATACCGTATCGATCTCAAGGGCTGTGTAATATGTTTGATTTGTGGCACTTTGCATAATTTTCTGATTAAGTTACTTATTTAACCTATTGACCTTTTCTCTTAATTAGAGTATCTGGGTACTGCAAATGTTGAGTAGTAATCAAGTTTCTCATTTCCCTGAGTGGAATTGCGTCCCTGCCACTTCCCTGCTTCTTCATGATGCTGGCTTCCTTTGGAGTGGGGCACATTGAGCCAGTTGGCCCCCACCCTCCTCGAGAGGAGGAAGAGGGGTGCAAGTGGGGCCAGGTCTTTTGTGGTCCCTGCTGTTCAGAAGTTCAGGACCAGGCTAAGACAAGGGATAGGATTGGTTAGAATAAGTACAGTAGTCCTGTCTTATCTCCAGTTTTGCTATCCAAGGTCTCAGTCATCCATGGTCAACCATGGTCTGAAAATACGTGAGTACAATACAATAAGAATTTTAAGGGAGACAGAGAGCATAGTCATATAATTGTATTATAGTATATTATTATAATTTTTCTATTGTATTACTAGTTATTGTTCATTTCTAACTGGTCCTAATTTAGAAATTAAACTTCATCCTAGGTATGTATGTATGCGTGCGAAAAAAATAAAACAGATGCTCCTCTACTTAAGATGAGGTTATGGTTATCTACAGACTGTATATCACTTTCATACTATGGTAAATTTGAAAAATCCTAAGTTGAACCATTGTTAAGTTGGGGACAATCTCTATGTACATACAGGGTTTGGAACTGTCCTCGGTTTCAAGCATCCACTGCGGTCTTGGAACACAACATCCGAGGATAAAGGAGGACTGCTGTATTGACAATTGAGTGGATGAATCAAGAGAGGGGGGTGGCCCAGAAGTTTGGACACTGTAACAGTTAGCTATGGCTTGTAACAAACCACCCCAAAATGTAGTGACCTAAAACAACATCCATCTATTATTTCTTATCAAGCTATGGGTTGGCTAGACATTTTTGAAGATCTGAGTCAGATCTTCAACCTATTGGGATGATTTGGGCTGAGTTCACGTGTGCATCTGCAGTGAGTTAGTGATTTGCAGGGGCCTGACTGGTCTGCCCCTCAGCTGGGATGACTGTGGTCTACTCTTCCTGTCTCTCATGTCCCTCCAGCAGGTTAATGTGGGCATGTTCTCATCAGACTATAAAAGAGCAAGGAGCAAGGTGGCAGGAGAGCAAGCCATAGTGCACAGAGCTTGTGAAGCTTCTGTAGGCATCACATTTATTCCCATACCATTGGCCAAAGCAGGTGACCTGCAATCAAGGGGTATGGCAGAGCACCTTGCCCACAATAGGAGTAAAGAAACAGGTCTGGCAAGCCTTTCTCTGGGTGCCTCAGCATAAGAGGGACCCTAATTAAGTGTTGAGAGTCTTGACACAAGTGCACAACACAGGTGAGCCTCTTGCTCCACCCATCTGAGCACCCACCCCCAAACTCTAAAGCTGAATATTGTCAGCTTAGGCTACAGGGAAATGAGGGCTCAGGGTGCAGTTCACCACTGCCTTTTATTTTGGCATCTACTTCTTGGAGGACGTGAATTAAGATACCCTTTTGGAGCTGTTACAAACCTGCCTGTTTTCTAGTCACGGTGGGGCAGGAGAAGACAGAGAGGCTCTCTCAAGTTCTTGGTGGCTGCTATCACTGTCCTCTTTCCTGGTGGGGCATGTCATTTTCACTCTTGCTTCTCTGGAGTAAGTGGAATACTGCTTCTGCCTCCAAGGGATCTATGCAGGATGGGGAATAGCTCTCTCCTACTCTGTGATCTCTAACCCTATCTGAAAGGGGAAGAGCTGGTCCCATGGAGGACCCCAGATTATTTTCAGAAACCCCCTTCACCAGCATCCAAATACCTCCTCTTCCCTATTTGGTAGAGTGTCCATTGTCTGCCAAAATCCACTCTCCGCTCCTTTTATAGAAAGAGCTTTGGGGTTTTTTGTTTGTTTGTTTTACAACTTTATTGAAGTATTAATTACATACAACAATCTGCACGTATAAAATAAAGTACACAATTTGATTAGTTGGATGCATGGACACACTCATGAAACTAGTACCACAATCAAAACAGTGCTCATAGCCATCACTCCAGAAGGTTCTCTCTTCCCTTTTGTAGTTCTTCCCTTCTCCTCCTTGGCCTCCCTCATGCCCAGGAAGTCACTAATATGCTTTTTTGTTACTAGACATTAGATTGAATTTTCTAACATTTTATGTAATTGGAATCATGCAATATGTACTCTTTTTGGTGCACTCACCATAATTATTTTGAAGTTCGTCCCTCTTGTTGTGTATACCAACAGTTCATTCCTCTTTATCATGGAGTAGTATTCCATTATGTGAATATACCACAGTTTGCTTTATTCATTCACTTGTTGAAGGAAAACTTGAATTGTTTCCAGTTTGGAGCTTGCTGTGGTTTGAATGTTTGTGTCCCTCCAGAATTCAAATGTTGAAACTTAATCCCCAATGCAATAGTATTAAGAGGTGGAACCTTTAGAAAGTGATTAGGTTATGAAGGTTCCACCATCATGAATGGGATTAGCACCATTATATAAGGATACACAGTGTTCACCCCCTTCCACTGTGTAAGGATGAAACAAGAAGTGTTGTCTTTGAAGCAGAGAACCCACACCAAACACTGAATCTACTGGTGCCTTGATCTTGGACTTCCCAGGCTCCAGAACTGTGAGAAATAAATTTTTGTCATTTACAAGACACTCGGTTTAGTATATTTTGTTATAGCAGTCCAAATGGACTAAGACAGGGCTATTACAAATAAAGTTGCTATATTTATATACAAGTAGACATATGCTTCCTTCTCGTGGGTAAATATGTAGAAGTAGATTGTCTGGATCATACAGTAGCTGTATGTTTATCCTTGAAAGAAACTGCCAAGATACTGTTCTAAATGGCTATACATTCTGTAGGTTGCCTCTTCACTCTGATGGTAGTTTCTTTTGCTGTGCAGAAGCTCTTTAGTTTAATGAGATCCCATTTGTCAATTTTGGCTTTTGTTGCCGTTGCTTTTGGTGTTTTAGACATGAAGTCTTTGCCCATGCCTATGTCCTGAATGGTACTACCTAGGTTTTCTTCTAGGATTTTTATGGTATTAAGTCTAACATTTAAGTCTCTAATCCATCTTGAATTAATTTTTGTATAAGGAGTAAGGAAAGGATCCAGTTTCAGCTTTCTACTTATGGCTAGCCAATTTTCCCAGCACCATTTATTAAATAGGGAATCCTTTCCCCATTTCTTGTTTCTCTCAGGTTTGTCAAAGATCAGATGGCTGTAGATGTGTGGTATTATTTCTGAGGACTCGGTTCTGTTCCATTGGTCTATATCTCTGTTTTGGTACCAGTACCATGCTGTTTGCAATCTACTCATCTGACAAAGGGCTAATATCCAGAACCTACAAAGAACTCAAACAAATTTACAAGAAAAAAACAACCCCATCAAAAAGTGGGCAAAGGATATGAACAGACATTTCTCAAAAGAAGACATTCATACAGCCAACAGACACATGAAAAAATGCTCATCATCACTGGCCATCAGAGAAATGCAAATCAAAACTACAATGAGATACCATCTCACACCAGTTAGAATGGCGATCATTAAAAAGTCAGGAAACAACAGGTGTTGGAGAGGATGTGGAGAAATAGGAACACTTTCACACTGTTGGTGGGATTGTAAACTAGTTCAACCATTATGGAAAACAGTATGGCGATTCCTCAAAGATCTAGAACTAGATGTACCATATGACCCAGCCATCCCATTACTGGGTATATACCCAAAGAATTATAAATCATGCTGCTATAAAGACACATGCACACGTATGTTTATTGCGGCACTATTCACAATAGCAAAGACTTGGAATCAACCCGAATGTCCATCAGTGACAGACTGGATTAAGAAAATGTGGCACGTATACACCATGGAATACTATGCAGCCGTAAAAAAGGATGAGTTTGTGTCCTTTGTAGGGACATGGATGCAGCTGGAAACCATCATTCTTAGCAAACTATCACAAGAACAGAAAACCAAACACCGCATGTTCTCACTCATAGGTGGGAACTGAACAATGAGATCACTTGGACTCGGGAAGGGGAACATCACACACCGGGGCCTATCATGGGGAGGGGGGAGGGGGGAGGGATTGCACTGGGAGTTATACCTGATGTAAATGACGAGTTGATGGGTGCTGACGAGTTGATGGGTGCAGCACAGCAACATGGCACAAGTATATATATGTAACAAACCTGCATATTATGCACATGTACCCTAGAACTTAAAGTATAATAATAATAATAAATTAAAAATAAATAAATAAATAAATAAATAAATGGCTATACATTTTACATTCCCACAAGTGCTGTATGAGAATTCTAGTTGCTCTATATTCTTACCAACACATGGAGCGATTAGCCTTTTTAATTTTAGCCATCCTAGTGGTAGAGTAGTAACATCTCATTGCAGGTTTAATTCATGTGTGTATTTGCCATCCATCTATAATATCTTCTCTTAAACTGAGCATATGATTGTTGAACTACAGACTCTATTTTTCAGCCTCCCTTGCAGCTATTTGTGGTCATATGATTAGTAAAATATGAAAGAAAATTATTTTTTACATTTCTGTTCACTCATGCTTGCTTAAATGAAAATTGCTTCCCCTTAATTTGTACTTTGTATCGATCAGCTTTTGCTGTAATAATACTGCATAAAATCACTCAAAACTCAGAAGCAAATAAACACAAGTATCTATTTCTTATTCGCAGGCCTGCAGGCTTCTGAGTAGCTGCTATGTTGCTGGCTAGGGGTTGAGTTCAGGTCAGTTCCACATGTTTCATTCTAGCACCAAAGCTCCAGAGATAGCAGGTACCTTGGGCAGGTTCTGCTCATGTCTGAGGTCAGAAGCTTCCAGAGGATCAAACAGAAACTCATGATATCTCTTCAGGCCTAGATACAGAGCTAGAGCAGGGAAGTTGACCCAGCCTGTTAAGCTGAACCAAAAGGAAGTTAAAATTTGTTAAATAATATGCAATCTACCAATACACTCTTCCTCTTCCCTTTAGCTGGAACATGGATATGTTTGTAATCCACTTTTGGCCCTATGGGTTATCATTCTAAGGGATGGTGGAGCACGAGGATGGAGGGAACCTAGGTCCCTGAGAGTTCTTGTGGAGTGGAACCACCTGCTGACCTGGATGGCGATGCTCACTTGGTGATGGTTAAGTTAGAATAAGATAACCTCCATCTTTTTAATGACACTTTATTTTTAGCCCTCTTTGTTTCAGCAGCCTAGACATTACTGTAATACATGCTCCAGCTGTTTCTTTTCCAGCACAAGGAAAATTTTTGTTGTGCTTTGCTTTAATCTCTTTTCAGGTGGAAAAAAAATGTCCAGGAAGCATTCTTTCATGTCTAGCCACCCAGAAGAGGGAAGGTCCTATGGTCAAAATGCAAAAGTTAATACTTCACACTACCATCTTGCCACAGAAACTACCCCCGCTGGTGTTTCCAAGAATCCTGGGAACAAACTTGCCATATTCAGAACACTTCCTTCCCTGGTCTGCAGTCCACATGTTCACTTTCCTTACCTCCTGTCTTTACTGAGCTCTCTCTTCCCAAGGTTTATGGCTGGTCTAGCAGAGCCAGGTGCCAGGCCTGGCGGGAGCATCCTTGTCTCTTAACTGACAGTGCCTCCACCTAGCCTTGCAGCTCCACTCGACAAATACTAAATAACAGGCTCTGGCATCTCCTGAAGCTCTGCACTCATTAGCACACTGGGAGGTAAGTGCAGGCAACCAGGGAGAATTTACTCTACAGCAACAGGCTTCTCATATAGAAGCCAAACACACCCCAGCAGGTATCAAGTACAGAGGTTGGGGGCCTCCAAATGCCGTCGAAATTGTTCCATTCTTCATCTCCTTAAAGCCAGCCTTTTCCTCTCCTGCCTGATGTCTTCTACAGCTCTGGCCTCTTTCTGATGCCCCTTTTGCAGGTGTAACTGTCAGGCTCTTCTCCAGGGGAGTTTTCTAAGAGCCTGGAAAACTGCCAGCCTCATTTTCCACTTCCCCTTCCCTGCATGCACTCTCTGGGCACTAGCAACTCCACCCCATTTTATTTAGCCCCCAGGATCACACTGCTTGCCCTTCTGTCATTCTGCAATGACCGTACCTTCCTCTTCACCTGGCAAACTCCTATCTATCCTTCAGGTCCTGATCTAATGACACCTCCTCCAGGAAGCCTTTTTCTGGGCTTCCAAGCACAGTGGTTATTTTGTCCTCTAGTTTCCACTGATTGACAACCATCTTTCTGTTCTAGTTTCAACTTCTCTGCACTATTGTTAACTATGTATCTCTTTCCTTCCACCTACCAAGCTGTATGTACTTTGACGAAATGTTCAAGGCCATTTTTATATTTTGGTCTGCAGAGCCTGGCATAGCGTCAGACAGATTGCAAGTGTTCAGTCAGTATTTGCTGATGACTGGAGGGAGGAATGAATGAGCAAAAATAGACAAATAGGTATATAGAAGCCTGCTCAGATGTCTTTTCCCTTTCTAGCACTTATTTCTGTTGATTGTGTATTATACATTTATTTTTTATCTTCTCTTCCACTCTACTGTTAGCACCAGGAAGATACAGTCGTCTGTTTTATTTGCAGCTCTGTCCCCAGTGTCCAGCTCAGAGCCTGGGCCTTAGAAGGTACACAATAAACAACTGTCTAAATTAAAAAATAAAAGATGACTACATTGGAGTATACATAAAAGCATGAGTATATACCAGGATAAAAGCAGGAAGATCCAGTCAGTTTTGTAAACTAGAGAGTCTTGGGAAATTCTTCTTGGGGAAAGACTGTTCTTTTCTTGTTCAGTAAGCAAGGCTGCAGGCTTACTCTAAAAGTGCATGTTGAGGAAATTCAGGGCCAAACTTAAGAGTCTGCCCTATGAATAAGGGCGTGTGTGTATTTGTACCTTAATTGTATCTATGTATGTATGTATGTATGTATGTATGTATTTATTTATTTTGAGACAGAGTCTCCCTCATGTAACCCAGGCTGGAGTGCAGCGGCAGGCTCTTGGCTCACTGCAACTTCCATGTGCTGGGTTCAAGCCATTCTCCTGCCTCAGCCTCCTGAGTAGCTGGGATTACATATGCCCGCCACCACACCCAGCTAATTTTTGTACTTTTAGTAGAGACGGGGTTTCACCATGTTGGCCAAACTGGTCTTGAACTCCTGACCTTAAGGGATTTGCCTACCTCAGACTCCCAAAGTGCTGGGATTACAGACGTGAGCCACTGCGCCTGGCCGTTAATTTTTTTTTATATATAATATTAAAAGAGTCGCTTTTTTGTTTTGTTTTGTTCTTCCTAGTAAGTAGGGAGGTAGAGGTTCCATGGCTTTGGGCCCAGAGTTGAGTGGAAGCAGCAGTGCCCCTTCTTGGTCCCTGCCTGGAGATGGAGGCCAGTAGGACATGGAGAAGGAGGTGAAAGGGCTCCTTGTGATAGGCCATAAATAGTAGGCCTTGGGAACTTTGTCATAAAAGGTGTAATTTTAAGTTTTCCTTCTCTGTGTCACCATTCTCTTAGAATATCTCCAATACAATCCATGACTCATGACAACTTTGTGTCACTGGAGACTTGGAGAGTAAAGGAGGCTCCTGTGTCTATACTTGGGGCACACACGGGGAGAGAAGGGTTCACAGAAGCAGGGACAGCCAGAGAGCCTGCAGAAGAAGCCCAGGCCTACAGCTCACAGACAGAGGTGTCGAGCAGCAACGGCTGCAGGTCAACACTCCCCAGAAAGCTTCAGAAAATTCAGGTGGGGCTGAGATGCCCTCTGTTCAGGCAGGATGAAGGCTCTGGCATCATATTTGAATGGTAAAGGAAGGAGGGGCCAAAAGAGCCTGGAGAATGGAAGAAAGGAAGGAATGGAGGGAGGGAGGAAAATAAATGGATGGATGGATAGGTGGGTGGGTGGATGGATGGATGGATGGGTGGATGGATGAATAGATAACTAGCTACCTACCTGCAGGTAATAGACCCAAACAGAGTGATTGGCCACTTGGATGTCTGAGTGAAAAGGAAATGGATGAATGCATTACTCATCAGGAACTTACTTTCCTGCCTAGAATCCTAAAACACAAGCCTGTCTCTTCTGCTTCCTGGCCCTCTGCCCTGGCAACCCCTATCCCAGGCAGACAGGGATTGTGCCTCAATCAGCCCAGGGGAGGAGAGCTCTAGTTAAAATATTCAACTGCAAGAGTTAAGAATGCACACTGATTAGCAGAGTGCATTCCAGGCCCAGCTACTGCACTCCACAGCGGTAGCCTGATTAGTGAAGGAGGCCGTTCAATCAGCAGAGCCCACAGCACTCAGGGCCCTGGCACTGCCAGCTCCCCACAGGTTGGCCCTTGAGGGCAGATGGGGCAGGCGAAGGGATGTGGCTGTTGCTGACTCCTAGGCAGTCAACTGTGCTCCCAGTCTTCTGCTCACCCCTCTGAGACCAGGACCCTCAGAGTCTTCCAGGCACCTACCATTTAACCACTTAATTATCACAGCACTTTGAAACTAATATTAATGCTATTCCCATTTTATAGATGGGAAGACTGAGGCCATAGTACTAGAATTCAAAACAGGTCCAAAGTCCACATTTAGTAGTCCCTGGTAGAGTGAAGGAGCTCAGTCAGGCACTGGCAGAGGCCCTTTAAATCCAAAAGGCTGGCCAGGTGGGGTGAGGCTGATGGGGATGGGATTATTCCTTTTGTGGGCTTGTCTTGGCTTCTGCAAAGAAGAAGACCCCACAGGCCTCAATTCCTGGACTTACCTACAGCTCCCTGGACACCCCATTAGTCCCTCAGACCACAAGAACTGCCCCTTCGCCCTGCCCTACCACCTGACCTCACAGCCCTGACGTGCTTTTGCAGCCATCATGTCCAAAGCCAGGAACCCTGCTTCCTGGTTTCCCTGAGCTAGCATCACTGGCTCCAGGGGACCCCTACATATCACAACTCAGCTTCCACTGACTCAGAACATAGGCAGGGGTGGCCAAGTCTCATTCCTACTGCTCCTGCCTCTCCCAATTGCTAGTCTGGCCCAGAAGACCCTCTTCAGCCTTCCCAGCATCCCCCCTCCTTTCTTTTCTTTCCTCACACCCCACCTGCATCACCCCCACACCCCACAAATGCTACAAAACTCACCTAGGCTGCTCACTCTGCCATTCGATTCCCTCCTCTTCCTCCTACTCATCCATGCAATAAACACCAGCTCCTCCTCCAAGACCCAACTTGATGGAGCCCTCTTAACCCCTCTCCTCCACCATCCCATGACTTAAATAGCCAACCCTCCTCTGGGTTATCCTGGGTCTGTTCCATCATCAGAGGTCTGAGAATACTTAAGTGTTCTTTTTTATTCTCATGTTTACTCCTCTGCCAGGTTGTCAGAGTTTGAAGGCAAATTATCGGTCTTCTTCCTCTTTATTCCTCCAGCACCCAGCTTGGAGTAGGTACTGAATGATGTTGGATTGATCACTGATTCTCAAAACCCTCTGTCAAGCCTAGCACACTGCTTGGGACATTGTATTAAATAGTTGATTAATAAGTGAATGTGGGTGGGTAGGGACTGGGGAAGAGCCCACTGTTCAAGATAGGTTCAAGTTTTTGCAGAGTAAGCATGAGCCCTGAGTCCCTAGCAGTGAGACATTTCAAAAGCTTCCTCTGACCCACTGAATGCAGTGGATTCAATGTGGCTTCAGAAGACCTTTGTGGGTGAGGCTGGGCACGGTGGCTCATACCTGTAATTCCAAACTTTGGGAGGCCGAGGTGGGTGGATCACTTGAGGTCAGGAGTTTGAGACTAGCTTGGCCAACATGGTGAAACCCCATCTCTATTAAAAGTACAAAAATTAGCTGGGTGTGGTGACACATGTCTATAGTTCCAGCTACTCAGGAGGCTGAGGTGGGAGACTCCCTTGAACCAAGGAGGTGGAGGTTGCAGTGAGCTGAGATTGTGCCATTCCACTCTAGCATGGGTGATAAGAGTGAGGTCCTGTCTTACTTAAAAAAAAGCCTTATGGTTTCATGGTTTCATGTGGAACCCACATTGCTTTTGCTTATCTCCAGGCAGAAGGGACAATGAATTGTGATCCAGAAATTAATCAGATGAGACCCAATGACTGAAGTACCTCACAGAGCTAGGAAGAGAGATGACTAAGCTGCACGGTGAGAGCTCCATCCTCTGAGTATTCAGCCAACTACAGATCACTCAAAGGCAGACATTCTGGGATCTTCCGTCCATAAGCTGAACCAGAATACAAGGCCAAAACCACTGAATAGCAAAGCAACCCCATGCCCAGCTTAAGAGTTTCCTCAGAGAGTTTATCTTGTAGAAGTCATTAGACACTAATTTGGTTCTATTTCCATGTGCACACCCTGCCCTTTGCCAAGCAGGGAGAGAATTACACTTAAGAGCTTGCACTCAGATCAGTCTCTTCTCCACACCATGCTAGTGGACCAAGAACAAGGTTATAGGTATGGCAAACAAACAAACAAACCCTACCAATGCTCTAAGTATATTTTTGATGTAATCTTATTTCTCATAAAATTAAGAAGATGATATTTTTAGGTGATGCAGAGTATGAGACTGTGATTAGGTTACTCTGAATCTCTTTTTCTCTCTTTACGTTAAAAATTAAGTTCCATTAGGAAAATTCTTCCTCCCCTTCCTCCCATTGGTCTTTCCTCCTAAGATCTAGGTAGCTCTGAGAAAGTTTGCTTCATCTATGCGTTGGCCTGGGAATCCTCCTTTTGTTAATCTACATAAATAAAATCATCTTAAGGACAGAAAGTTTTTGTACAAAAATGTCCTTCATAGTGTTTCTATATTAGCAAAATGTTGTACAAATAATACATAATCCACCATCTTAAAAAAGGGGAAGCGTTAAATAAATTATAGCACAAAAACTCTGTGAGATATATAGGCGATAATTAGATGACAACGTCAGGTCAGTTCAATAAATAAATGTTCATTAGTTCCCATATGCCAGGCACTGAAATAGGCATCTGTCTTATAATTGAAAGATAAATAAGATATGGACCCCTAAAAGAAACTCACTAACTATTTTCAGGTTATAAGAGAAAACATTTACATATATTAAATTGTAAAAGAACAATATATGAACTATGCTGGAAAATGGTTTTATTCATATATACACAGTATGTTCTTCACACCATTACATTTCTCTTAATAACCCCATTAACATAACTCACACTCCCATCTTGCCACTATAAGATTGTCCTTCACTTTCCTATCCTGGGTCGGGAAGAATTGCACTCCCAGGGATGTTCACACATAGAATTCAGTCCTGGTCATCCTTCTCTCACTGTGTGTCATCTTGAGCTAGTGTATCAGTGTTTGCAGTAGCCAGAGACTCACTTGCAGCCTATTAAGGGGAAGCCTTGGCCAGATCACTCTGCTAACCATCACTGCCTGCCCCAACATTGTCCCCAGGGCCATCCAAGGAGAAAGAAGTGAAGAACCAGGGCAGTTTGCAGCCCTAGTTTGCTATTAGAAACAGGCAGTTTCACATGGCCTCACACAGACCTACATGCCCCTGTCCATGGCTGTGATAGGATCTTAGATAGATGATTCTAGGGAGAGGAAAGGATGAAAGAGTGGGCTTCAGAATCTTGATTGCCACCAACTTGGGCCTGGGCTCTTTACTGTCACTAGCAGAGCGATTAATCCCAAAGAACATTCTTGGAGCTTGGCTGGGTGGTCAAGAGAGGCTCTTGAGCCAGCCTCATAGTGTGCTCCACGACCTTTCCCCAGGACAGTATCAGCTGTAATGAGGAGTGATGCCAACAGACCAGTCACCCCTTGCCCTGTGGGATTTCCCTTTCCTCCATGGCAATGTAACCTCTGTGTTTTAGTATCCTGAAGAAAGACTACATCTCTCATGCTCTCCTGCGGGCAGGTAGGCCCCAAGGATAAGTTCTGGTCAATGGGATGCAAGCAAAAGGGCTACAGCTTCCTTAAACTTTTCTTAAAAGGAAGCTGGGATGTACCCTTTGCCCTGTTTATCCCTTCCTCCATCTTGTTTTCTGGAATGCAGATATGCTGTGTAAATCTTTAGTTGCCATTTGAATCATGAGAATGAGGACCATATTCTAGAGATGGAGAGGCATGAGCTAGGAGTTGCTTGAGAGGAGCAGAAATGCCTTACCAGTCATGCATTGCTTACCAGGCCCAAGTTGGTGCCAATCACGATTGAGAGGCCCACTGTTTCATCCTTTCCTCTCCCTAGAACCATCCATTTAAGATGCTGTCACAGCCATGGACAGGGGCAGTGCATGTTTGCGTGAGGCCATGTGAAACTGCCTGTTTCTAATAGCAACTCTCAGGTTTGCACACGAGAGCAAAATAATGCTTTCTCTTCCTCCTCCTCCTTTTGTATTATTTTAAGCTACTGTTTATATGGGTCTCTGAAATTTGCAGCAGAACCTAATACAGTGTCACTTCCTCCCCCTAATCTCAGTTGGTATCACCTCCAGAAGCCTTCAAAATGGAATATGGTCAGCTTCTCCATCCTTTCTTCCTCTCCCAGTAAGCTCCATAATTCTTATACTGATTTCTTCATGACTACCTCAGTAACCTTTGAATACCTCATACCAAGGGAAGTGGGAGGTGTAACCTCTGTCAAACCAAAAACTTGTGTTATGAACAACCTAAGTATTAAATATGTCAAATGTGATGAACTCTTAGTCATAGGATGATTTTTATTTCTTCCTATTTCTAAATTTTCTCATTTTCTTCAATGAGCATTTATTGCCTTTGTAATTAAAAGTAAACAACCTGATAAAAATGACCTGTTATGTCTCAAATCAAAAAATAAAGAAATGCCTCTGAGGATGTGATGGTTAATATTAGATGTCAACTTCACTGGATTGAAGGATGCCTAGATAACTGGTAAAGTATTGTTTCTGGATATGTCTGTGAGGGTGTTGCCCAAGGAGATTGACATATGAGTCAGTGGACTGGGAGAGGATGACCCACCCTCCTTCAGTGGGGGTGAGCACCATCCAATCAGCTGCCAGTGCAGCTAGAACAAAGCAGACAGAAGAAGGTGGGATAAGCTGACTTGCTGAGTCTTCTGGCTTTCATCTTTCTCCCATGGTGGATACTTCCTGCCCTTGGACATTAGACTGCAGGTTCGTCAGCCTTTGGGCTGTTGGACTTAGACTAGAAGTTTGCTGGGGCCTCTCAGGCCTTCTGCCACATACTAAAGGCTGCACTGTTGGCTTCCCTACTTTTGAGATTTTTGGACTCAGACTGAGCCACAATTCGCTTCCCACCTCCTCATCTTGCAGATGGCCTATCATGGGACTTCACCTTGTGATCGTGTGAGTCAATTCTCTGTGGCAAACTCCTTTCCATGTATACATCTATCATATTGCTTCCGTCTCTCTGGAGAACCCTGACTAATACAGAGGACAACCCAAAAGTCCAGAGGATAATTGGTATTGTCAGAGTGGGCAAAGAAAGGAGTTATGCCCCTCTTAAGGAACCATGTACAGAAGATGAATTGGGCCAGTCACCATGCCAAGTGACTTGCATATGCTAGCTCTAGTATACAGAAACCCAAAGACAGGTACCGTCTCTGTTTCGTAGATAAGAAATTATAAGGCTCAGAAAAATTAAATATTTTCCTCAAGGTCACACAGCTGGATAGAGCTGGAATTTGAATTCAAGACTCCCCAACTAGAAAGCCCGTACCATGTCACCATACGAAGCTATTTTACTTGCGTAGATATTTTGAGAATTGGACCCACTATATCGCCCTTTTGATAGTCAGAACTCTAACTGTTGGTTACACATGTAAGAAACTCCAACCCAAGCTACAATAAGAAAAGAGAATTAACTGGCTCACAAAGCTAAAAGTCTGGGGGCGGGGGGTGGGGTAGTTTTAGCTTCAGCTTGACTGGAGTTCAAACCATTTTGTATGAACTCATTTTTCTGTCTTTCAGCCCTTTTTTTTTAGACATCTCAGGTGACAACCTGGGCAATAGCTCTGACCTAGAGGCATCCAGCTTTATAGCCAAAGAGAAAAAACGCAGACCTTTGTCCCAGAATTCTCATCAAAGGTGTCTTTCATCTCATTGGCTCTGTGTGAGTCAGGTGCCCACCCCTAAACCAATCACCGTGGCCTCAGGAATGCATTGTGCTGAGTAGTTTAGGCTGGGGGCAGTTTTATCCCCATCCAAACAACAGAGCTGAAATCCGAGGAGAAATGATTTCCCAAAGAAAATTCCAAGGATCATTTAACAGAAGAAATGTGCAAGATGCTGGGGAACAGAACAACAGGCATCCCCCAAGCTCCCAAGGCCTGTAGCAAACCTGCACTGCCCTAGGACTCAGCCTCCTGAGGAACCACATCTCTGTGTAAATACTTAAACCCATCCCATGGCTAACACGCCATGGAAAATGACTTCTGTAGGACACGCCTCCTCTTTCTTCCAAATGGACTTTGTTCTTAAAATCCTTTAATGAGGAGCAAGCAAGCATCACTCATCTATCTGGATGTGGACTCAGGGCCAGAGGCATTTGATGATTTATTAATTGACCCGCCAAATCTAGTTCGTCCCCATAGGCCAATGCTAACAGGCCATTTCATTTATTACTTGGCAAAGTTCAACTTCATGAAGCAGATCCCTTTTCAATTACTTCTTACAGAAAAATTTCCTTTGGCAATTCAGTGCAATGAACTTTTATTAAGCACCAAGTATGTGTCATGGACTGCTGGGCTGGGTACAGAGATGTGCTCACAACCCAGCAGATGGGACAGGTCTGTGAATGAATGAGTGCAGTGCTGTTCAGACAACGTTCTATTCATTTTCTAAGGCAGCCGTAAGAAATTACCACAAACTTGGTGGTTTCACACAAAAGAAATTTATTCACTCACACTTCTGGAGGCCAGAAGTCTGAAATCAAGGCATTGGCAGGGTTGGTTCCTTGAAACTCTGAGGAACAATCAGTTCCATGTCTCTCTCCTAGCTTCTGGTTTCCATCAGCAATCCTTGGCATCCCCTGATTTGTAGATGGGTTGCTGCAATCTCTCTATCTCCATCTCTGGCTTCTGTCTCCATCTTCACCTGGCCTTCCCCTCCGTGTCTGTTAAATCTCCTTCTGCCTTTTCTCATTGGATCTTGGGCCTACCCTAATCCAAGATGATTGGAACTCAAGATCCTTAACTTAATATTATCTACCAAGACCCCCTTTCACAATAAAGTCGCATTGATAGGTTCTGAGTGGGTGTGTCTTTTGGGAATCCACCATTCCACCCACAGCAGTTGCTGTGCAGGGTGTGGCGACACATCAGAGGGGAGAGTGGCTTTCTGTGTTTAGGTGACAGCAGTGGCGGCCTCACAGAGGAGAGCATGTCTGAACTCTTCACAAGGACAGAGGGGGTGATGAGGAAGGAAAAGCATTCCAGGAAATAGCAGGTGTTAAGGCAGAGAGAAGAGAAGGAGCAGCAGTCACCTTCAGGAAACAAACATCATGTGGCATGGCTGGAGCAAGGGAGAGAGTGACCAAAGAAGAGGCTTGACAGGGAGGTGGGGGCCTGAGGGCCTCGGGAAGGAGTCTGGACTTGAGCCCATGGGTAACACGGAGCCATTACAGAGCCACTGAAGAGGCAACAGGTTTGTTCCATATGAATGAGTGCTTGGTTCTACTCAAAGGGTCTTAAGGATTTTCAGCATTTCCTTTGTAATTTTGGCAAATAGTAGATTGTGAGCAATGTAAAAGCAAGATTCACATTTGATTTACCTTTGTGTCTTGCACAACTCCTATGTCTAGCACATAGTCCATGCTCAGTAAACATGTTCTTTTTAATGAATGAACAGAAAAGAGCTGAAAAGAGTAATGGCCAAAGGTTGAAGGCTTCAGGTTCTCACCTTTCAGAGGCAGTGTGGGAATCCAGTGTAGAACCTGTGGGCCTGAGACTCTCCAAATCACAAGTGCTGCCACTTATGAGCTCTGTGGTCTCAGGCAACCCCTTCCCCAGCTGGGTTTCAGTCTGCCCATCTGAATGATGGAAATGACCACCACCATCATAACACCACAGCTGAGTGTCTAAACACCAGGCAGTGCATGGCCTGCCCCAGGCAGCTCCCAATAAGCAGGAGTTGGATCTGAAGAGACTCAAGTGCTCCAGGATGAGGGCCCAGAGTCAGGGCTGGCTGCATTAGCATCTTCAGCAGCTCTGAGGTCAGTAGCTCAGCAGGACATAGGTGATACATCTGGATTAGGACAGCCCTGAGCTGTGGCCAGTGTCAGGGACACGCTTCTGTGACAAGTCACAGTGCCACCTCCACAGCTGCTCTCTGAGGGAACGAGAACTTAGCCTCTGGAGGGTGGGTGCAGGTGGGCTGCAGAGAGACCAGGGTGGAGCCCTGCTGAACACAGAACCTGCAGGCTTTCCTCCGTGACCTGGGTCCACTCAGGCCAGCCGCTCAGCTCCTAGGTCTTGTCGGCTGCCCTGGGAAGCCTAAGGAAAGAGCTGAAATGTTGCTTTGTGCTCCACTGTCCTCTCCTAGGGTGGGGCCCTGGCTCTCATATGGTGCCTCTGTCAACTAGGAATGTCCGCAGTGGCCTCCCTGACCACACCCTGCTCTGAGGCCACCCCCAATACTGTCCTGCACTGCCATTTGAGTGCAGATTAGCAACACCCTCTTTTCACTGGCGTCTGGTCCAGAAACTGCAGCTCTTGGGGCAAGCTGGCTAGAACATAAGTTTTCCTTGAGAATTTGGATTGAGGACACTGAATCCATTGGCTGCAGGTCAGACTGCAGGGCTCTCTAGCATCCTTGGTGCTGAAATTCACACCACAGCCATGCACAAGTCTCAGATATGAAAAGCAGAAATGAGTAGTCCTGTGGAGAGAAGAGGGAAGGCAAGACTGTTTCTGCCCAGGAGCCCAGGGATGAAGTTGGAGGGGCAGAAGATACTTCGTAGTCATTGTGAAAAGTCCCATAAGAGAGGGATGTAGTAAGTGCTGTGGGTCACAGAAGACAGAATCACCAAATCCCTGGGACCATTAGAGAAGTCTCCGCTGAAGAGTTGCCACTGAGCCGGACCTTGAAGGATATCTAGGAGTCCATCAGAGTAAAAATGGAGGAAAGGTCATCCCAGGCAGAGGGAGCAGCTTGTGCGAAGGTGTGTAGGAATTAAGTCTAGTGTGACTTCCAACCCCTGCTGACCTCATTCTCTTCTGCAGTCCTGATGCACTGACTTGGAATGCCCACAGGTTACTGAAATGCCCAGTAGAAAGAGACTGGGTTGGTCTCTTCCATATCCATAGAAGCACATTCGTTTAGGTGGTCTCTGCCTCAGTAAACCAAGTATTCCACCCAGGACTGTGCAGAAAGCTGATCCCCAAGAAGAATAGCTCCATTTTCATGAAGCCCTGCTGTCTTGGTCCAGTTCCAGGGATGCAAACCCCTCACGGCATGTCCTACCTTCTGCTCCTTCGTCTTCAGGACCATCTGCTCCAAGCCTGCCATCTGATCCTTCTCTCAATGTTGACCTCACCCAGGAAGTGGCTCTGTCCCCTCAGAAAGACCCACATCTGAATCACCTCAGCATCCAGGATCCTGCCTTGTCCCTAGCCATCATGGTCCAAATGCCCTGGCAGATCTGTCCTGCCCTGTTCCTATTAAAGGGGCTCAGTTAAAGTATATTTTGTGTACCATTTATGTGCCTGGCACTAAGGCCCCAATAAACTCTGAAAAGCCCTTCCACTGGATCCTGCATTAATTACAACAAACAGAATTCTTAATGCATTCCTGGGCTCCCTAGAAAGTAAGAGAAATTTCCATGGCCAAATGTGGCCCCCCCCCCCAAAAAAAAAAAAAAGAAATCAGCAAACTGAAATTCACATGTAAAAGGCAGAGTTTTCTTGAGGGAAAATGTCAATGCTGTGATAAAGAGATTAACCCCTGTGTGGAAGGCAAGGTGAGAGACCTGAGTCCAAGACTTCAAGTTTAACCAGGGGGACTTTGAAGGGAACTAAAATGGATCCAGGTTTCTAGACCTCCACGGCTCTCAGCAGACATGTATGTATCAATCATTCATGAAAAAAAAGTAATCTCTGAGAAGATTCTTAAATAAAATCAATTCAAAATGAGCTCACAATGGAAATTACCAAACACATATGGAGTAGACAAGAGCCAACAGAATGACAAACAGATTTGCAGCTGCAAAAGCTTGGAATACTGAATTTATAATAGACATGCTATTAATATTAAAATGGTCCTACATTAAAGAGATAATGAAAATATGAAGCTAAAAATGTACAAGGACCAATAAACTGTCAGAAACAGACAAACATACGAAAATGAGTCACATAAAACTTTTAGAAATGAAAACAACATTGTTAAAAATGTGGTAAATGACACAGCAGATTAGAGACAATTGAATAGAGAGTGAGTGATCTGGAAGATAGAGCTGAAGAAATTTATGAGAATGTAGTTCATACAGGGAAATGGAAAATACAGAGGGTGAGTGATGTGAAGAATAAAATGAGAAGACACAGTAGGAAATCAGTCAATATTCAAAGGAGTAATGAATAAGTTCTCAATAGTAATGGAAGCCAGAATATAGTAGAATATTATATATAGTAGAATATGATATTCTATAGAATATCATATTCTGCAAAAAATAATAACTAGCTAAAGGAACTATCTTTCAAGGATGAGGACAAAATAGACATTTCAGATAAACAAAAACTGGTTTACAATAAGCTGATCTTCACTAAAAGAATTTCTAAAAATGAACTTCAGAAAGAGAGATGATGATCTCATAAGAAGTGCAATAAAAAATAAAGAAATTTGTAAACATGTGGGTAAATATAAACCAGACATTGTCTCAATAGAAAACATAATAGTAGCAACAACAATAGCAATATGAGAATGTACAATATAGTCATGTTCTGCAGAGCAACAATTTGATCAACAATGGACTGCATATAGGATGGTGGTTCCATAAGGTTATAATACTGTATTTTTACTGTACCTTTTCTACATATTTATACACAAATAGCTACCATTGTGCCATAGTTGCCTACAGTATTCAGTAGAGTAACATGCTGTACAGGTTTATAGCCTAGGAGCAATAGGCTATACCAGACAGCCTAGGTGTGTCATGGGCTATATAATCTAGGTGGTATAAGTACATTCTACGATGTTCCCACAGCCACAAAATCACCTAAGGATACATTTTTCAGGACATATTCCCATCAGTAAGTAACACATGACTGTTTATGAGGTTAAAAAGGATAGACCTATAGTACTCAATGACAATACTATGTAAGTCAGGAAAAACATGACTATAATTAAAACATTTCAACATTCTTGTGTTGCTTCTTTTACTATTGAGGGGAAATATTTAATATACGATTTAATATATCATTTAATGATGTTAAGCATATAAGGTTAAAAGCAAATGCAATAACTAAAATAAAAACTAAATGTATAACTTAGAAAAATGTAGAAATGACAAGTTAAACCAACAATGACTATAAAAAAGCAATTCTTTAAAAAGCAAGAAAAGGAGGTAATACAGAGTACAAGGCAAAGAGAAAGTTCAGAGTAAGCTCTTGGAAGAAACCAAAAAAAAAAAAATCATAACAAATATAGAAAACCTAATGTCACCCATTAAACTACAGAGTACCAGATTGGATTAAAAATATAGTCATATGCTGTTTAAAAGAGATATAAACGTAAGAACACAAAAAGATTGAAAGTAAAAGAAGGGAAAAATCTGACCAAAGTTATTGATCAAGGTTAACTAAGTAAACTTGGGGTAGCTATATTAATATAAAACATACACTTTAAAACAAAAAACACTGGAGCCCCCATTACATTAAAATAATGGGTTCAATTTCTAGGAAATTAGAAAGGCTGTTAACTACATTGAATGAATAAAACAGCTTCAAACTTATTGTAAACAGAGAAAATGAAAAATTCATTGTGGAAGAGTTCAACATATTTAAGTATTGATAAGTAGATAAAAATTTACAAAGAATATGGAAATTTGAACAGTCTAATCAATGGGTGTAGTTAATACTTTCTATCCAGTAACTGGTTGATGCACATCTTTTCAAGTACACATAGAACATTTGCAAAAATAGAACAGGTATTAGGCCATAAAGTAGTTCACAGCCAGTTTCAAGCATGTTCCTGACTGCTGGGCAAAGCAAGCATATATCAGTTGACAAACAGATAAGCAAAACCACCACCATGACCACAACCACCACCCCACCACCACCACCAGAGGCTGGCTAGGCCGATCTATTTCACAAAGTTATTCAGCAAATTCTCTCTCTTCCATTGCATTGCTTGATCATTCTTTAGGATATTGTCCTCACGTGCATGGTTGAACCTTGGTCATGGACACATTTGTCTGCCAGGTTGCAGAAAGAGAAAGAGTCCAACATCCGCAATTTTGTTTAAACTCGCATTTCACTGGTGATTATCATATAGATGGACCACATTCAGCCCAATGCAGGCTGAAAAATGCAGTCACTGGCTATGCAGTTTGTGTCCAGGAAACTGTAGAAAGCAGAGCTGGAAGCTCACCCAGCAGTTTGCCACATTCCCTAACTCACTGTGTGAAGTATAATATTGTTACCAAAATGACAGGAGAACAGCAGGAAAAGAAAATTGCTGGCCAATTTCACTCATGAAAAGAGATATAAAAATTCTAAATAGGAAGAGGAAAAAACCTATTCTGACAATTTAGACAACATATAAACAGAATTAAGTATTCTAGCAGATTTGTTTTAATGATCACCTCAGAGTGGATCCAGTATCTCCGTTGATTCTTGCAGATGAGAAAAAAACAAGAGGAGCTCAATGATTCATTTGAGGGCACACAGCAAGCTGAAGGCCCCAAGTTCCCACCTTCCACCCCACACTCCTTGGATGCTGTCCAGACATGTAAAGCAGCCAGGACGCTTGAAGGGGACCACACCCTTTGTAGTTACACAGCAATTATTTTCATTGAAGCAAGCCCTTTATTTTCTATTCTTATTCATTAACTTCATGAGCATTTGGAGAGCACTTACTTTACAGAGCACCCCGACATGCATTACTACTTTAATTTCCACAGGAACCCAGTGAAGTAGGCAGTGGTATCACCATTTTGCAAATGGTGTCCATCTACTCTTTCCTAGAAATCCCAGCCACTGCTAGGTCCCTGGACATGTTCCTTGCAGAATCGTGCCACACATTCCCTTTTGGAGAACTTCATCTTCCTGAAGGTGTCTCTGGGGAGCAAGGTCAGCTTTGGTTCTGAGAAATCTCAGAAGGCACAGCCTTCAAGACAGAGGGTCACAGGGAGCCAGCTGGCTTCAGCAAGTGTGATCCTCCCACTGTTCCTGAAAGGGCCCCAGCCAGCTACTGTAAAGCCCTCATTTGAAGACTGGAGCAGAATTACAGCTCTCCTCCCTCTCTACACCACACACACACACGCACACACACACACACTTCACATATTAATAGATGGACAGGAAGCCCTGCCATGGTGGGAAGAGGGTCGGATTAGGAATCACACACCTCAGTTCTGGTTTGGGCTCTGTCACTTTCGGAGCCTCATCTGTAACGCACACTGTGAGGCTTCTGTGAGCGGCTAGATGTGGGGGAATGTCCCGGTGAAAGGTAAGAGGATGCTTACTGGCAGCATCGTTATCATCCGTTCCAGGACTTTTTCTGTTGTCTGACTCAGCAGCCTCCCTTGAGCACTGCAGATGGTCAAGAGACCCACAGCTCTGATCTGTAAGTGGAATAGAGATTCAACTCCTGTCACAAAACCTCCAAATAAATAGCTTAACAAGTAACTAAAATAAAATGGAAATGCATTTCTCTCTCATGTAACAGGCAATCCAGGCCTGATGTCATGGCTCCATGTGGTTGGTGGCCCAGGACTCTTTCATCTGTTGCTTTGCCATGGCTTGGGTGTTACCCGCACCATATGGTCCAAACGGCTGCCACCACCTCCATGTTCCAGGAAGCAGGCTGCAGAAACAAGTGCTCGCTCTGTCCCTTCACAACATAATCCAGAAATTGTTCACACGCCTTTCCCTCAGTCCCACTGGGCAGAAGGTAGTCATATGACCACACCTAGTTACAGTGGAGGCTGGGATGCATAGCCATTAGCTACACAGCCATATATCCCATTAAAATCTTTGCTAACATAGCAAGTGGGGAGCACAGACATTGGCAGACTTTTTCAGTCTTTTCCACACCATCCCTCCCCTTCTACATTTAAGAAGAATGAGGAACTTCTTGGACTGAAAACGGACTTTCTAATAGTGTTCTATTTTGGCATGCATTTTGAATGACTTATTGGAGTTTCAGTTGTGGAGTCATTAAGTCAGAAAATTCAGTAAATAAGCACCAGCCCCACACTGCTCGCCTCAGGAGTGAAATCGGGAAACCCTCCACCCTGCTCTCGAGTGAGAAACTTGCACCAGCTGCTACAGGGCAGAGCCCAGCCTGGACCATCCGTGAAGGGGGCTTTCCAATAGCTAGCGGCTTGGCCACCCAGCAGAACTCCCCCAGCACTGGGAAGGTTCTGCCCTGAGTCCTCCACTTTTTCCCTCCTTGGGGCAGAAATGAATGCCTGGACAGCCCACTAGCCCACCATGTGTCTCCTGTCTATAAAAGGCAACGAGTGGGGGCAGGGCACAAAGCCCAGAGCTGGGACTTAAAGAGTGCCTCACCCTCAGTGAGAGGCTGTGCCATCATAGTTCATTGGCAAATTCACGGCTCTGAGGAATGGCAAGGTGTGTGTCCAGATGGACGTAGCCAGGAGCTCAGGGGTCATTCCTGGAGAGCTGCAGAATCCTGTTGAAGACTGACTGCTCAGTGACAAAAGCCAAATGCCACCTCTGGCACCAGAGGAGCTGGGTGATCACACCTAGTCTACCAGGGTCCTCATATAAAGAAAATCAGAGTGCCAATATTAGTTTAGCCATTTATTGGGGTCTTTTTGTGCCAAGAATCATGTTAAGAGCCTTATGTATATTTTATGCAAAGAAATTTCTTACTTATTGTTCACAAAAACCCTATTGGGAATGGAGAAACTAAAGCTAAAAGAAGTGAAATAACTTGCTGAAAATTACACAGCCAGTAAGAGGTGGGTGGCAGGGTTCAAAGCCAGGTCTATCTGATTCCAAAGCTAGCGAGTTTAACCACCACTACACCAGATGCAAATATGGAGGGGTGGGACAGCATGAGCTCTGACTCAGGTGGGCGTAGGTGCAAATCCCAGACCACCACTCTCACCAGCAGCCTCTCACAGCTTCCATGCCCTGATTCTTTCCGCTTCCCCCAGGGCTTAATAATGACCACCCCCTTGGCTGCATGCTGTGATACTGATGTAAAACGTAAACTGCCCAGAGCACTCAACAGATGACCTGCACTGGACAAATGCTGCCTTCCTTTACTTCTTTCCCATCTCTACTGTGAACTCCACACACTGCAGTGACCTTGGATGTTTTGTTCACTGCTCTGACTCCAGCATCTTCCTAGCTGCCCATTCTCCACACACTCTGTTTCTTTACCCTGCTTTATTTTTTCTCTTAATTCTCTTCATCATCTGATGTATGATTTACCCATGCATTTGTTTCTATTTTGTCTGTCTCTGAGCACCAGAATGTAGGTTCAATGGTGTCAGGGATCTTTTGGCTCTGACTGTATCCTTAGTGTCCAGATAATAACATAAGGAGTGGGGACTCAGTAAAATGTAATGAATGGATGTATCTAGCAGTGAAAGTCCAGCAGACTTTACAAGTGAGGCAACCAGTAGATGTAATGAATGATGAATCAATTGATCAACGTCTAGCAGATGGTACAAATTCATTTTAGCTTTCCCCCAAGTTCAGGAATAGGCTGATCAAAGTTTCATGAGCACATGCGCTCGCAAACACACACAAAGAAGGGGCTGGAGCTCTGAGACTGCTCAGTGCCTTAGAACCTTCTGGCAATTATGAGTTGGCTTTACCCCTCCTTGGGAAACGGAGAAGTGACACAGTTCAAGTGAAAGCAGTTTCCTGGTCCTTCTGACACTCCAAGTCAGGTCCATCTTCTCACTCCCTTGCAGTCTCTCCCAGAGAGTCTGAGCCAACCTCCCCAGGGCCCACCCTCCTCAGGGCCCACCCTCCCCTCCAGCTCCCAGGCCTCTAAGTCCCTCTAGATGGCAGCTTCCCCTGGTTTCCCGAAGCAGGACACCCAGGCACTTGGCATTCCAAACAGGCCCCTACTCCTTCCATAACACAGTGGGTTCTGGAACGTTCCGAGGAATGGGCTTTTTTGGTTAATGAGGGCAAACCCCAAGAATCAGACAAACACCAGCAGCCTAGCCTCCACCCCTCTTGGGGCTGATTCATGAGGCCCAGGCGTGCCCATTAACTGCCAGGCCGGCCCTGTGTGCTCAGAAAAATATTGCTGCTGCTCTTGAGGCGGCTGCAGCGTTTCTCAGAAGAGCCGCGGCCATAATCACAAGGCGTCCGCCTCCCGGCCCAGGATCCCATCAGTTATTATCTGCAGCACAAACACCTACCACTTTGTACTAACATTTTGGCAGTTTCATACAAACAGAGCACTTAGCGCTGCCCCATAACTCTGCGCTCTTGCTGGGCCCCAGCTCCCAGCTGGCACGCGCAGCCAAGTGGTCTGTAACAAAAAAGTAAAAAAGCAAATGAAACGTTTTTGGTTGTTTTTATGGGCCTCTACAGCCCCCGCAGCTCCCCCCGCTCCTGCGGCAGACACATAAGTATGAGTTCAGACCCTGCACGACACATTTTTCGGACAGGCGCTGGTGACGCCAGCTCCGGGGATTACAACAGGATGGATTGTGCGGGCCCTGAGTGGCATTTTCCATCCTCGGCCAGGGGCTTCCGCTGGAGGCGCCTGGGATCTGCAGACTCCGTGTCCGCCCACCGCCTACGCATGGTTGGGGCGCTTGCCTCCCAGCTGGGCACCCCTGGCACATGCTGATCCAGCAGGGAGGACAGAAAGCCCCAAACGGCCGCTGGCTACCCAAATATTTATTTGCTTCTCCAATCCTAGCCAGTCAAGGAGTCCAGAACCTGAGCCATTCACAGTTCTCCTAAGTTTTCCTGGAGGAGCTGGCAGTCGGACGTTCTGGAGGCCAAAGGAGACGGTGGAGAGCAACTTCTTGGTGCTGCGGCCTGGTCCACTGCCCACTGCCCACTGCATGGGTTCTTCCAGCTGATGGACTAAAAAAGTGACTCCAAGGCTGATTGGACAATCTGGCTACCTCATGTCCCCTCTCTGGGCCTTTTCCACTCTGGTCCATCCAACTAGCTATTGCTCCTTTCTAGGGATCCCTGGATCCTCCAAAAGCTAAACGTTTTTCAGAGGTATTTGGGAGGCCCTGCTAGGTGTCACGTGAGGTGCCAGGCACTGTAATGGCTATTACCTCATCAGACTCTGATACCAGCCCTAAGGGAAGGTAACAGTGCCTCTGTCTGAAAGGCAAAATCACTCGAGCTCAGAGAAGCTAAGTGACCTGCCCAGGGTGACACAGCTAGTGAATGGGCATGTTGGCACAGAGACCCACAACTGTCTCAATCCAAAGGTCATGTTTTTACTTCCAAACCATGCTGCCTCCCGCTGACCTTTGGGGATGGCACCATGCATGTGCTATGTAACACCAGGCAATTGTCCCCTCCTCTCTGGTCTAGAATTTTGTCATCTGGGCAGCAAAGGCCATGGGTCTGATGTTTCCTTAGGTCCCTCATTGCTTACAGTTGACCACGGTGGGCTCTGCTCTTCAGAACAAGCCAGTCCTTCCGCTCAGGCTTCCTGTGCCTCCTCATCATCCACCCCGAGGTTGCTGAACACCCACTGTGCACCCATCAGAGCCCAGAAAGACTGCCTAACAGGCCACTACACAATATCCACTCTGTTTGGCTTGGTGTTCAGGGCCTCTCTAAGTCTGACTCCCACTGTCCAGTGCAAAGCATGCTAGGGCACTGGACCCAGAGAAGGGAACAGGCTGGGTCTAGGTAGGACTAGGAAGGGAAGGCTGATGTAGTCGCGAGCCATGGCCCAGCTTGATTGAGGGTATAGGCACTGGGAGCCCTTGGCATTAGGGTAATGGGTAACATGTTGTGCATTCAAGGCCAGGCTCAGACACAATTAGAGACAGCAGGGGGCTAACCAGAGCTTGGATCAATCTTGGGATTCTGGGAATTCAGGCCAAGAGAGAACCAAAGGGCTAATTGGGGAAACCAAGGCAGACATCAGTTGTCAAGACAGACAGGGGCATAGGAAAGCTTCCATGAGTCCTCACCCAGGCCTCACTTGCTGCCCAACTTAATGCTTCCTTCCACAATGGGCTGGGAACCGAGGACTCTGGTGTGCAGCCTGCTTTTACCAGGACTGACCAGGGGCACACAAGTATCAGTCTGGTGGCCCTTCATGACGGGGGTTCCTGCTGCATTCCTGCCCAGCTGCAGTATCTCTCCCACCCCTCATGCCCTGAAAAATAGTACTCATTTCTCAAGACTCAGTCTATTCTCTCTCATCACCAGGTTTCTGCTCCTTCTCCTTCAGGAAGCCCCACCCCAAGCCTCTCCTGATCTCACAGGCCTAGTTGGCAGGTCACTCACATGGCTTTGCCTTAGTTTAGACAATCTTTACTCAGAGGAGACCTTAGAGCTCTCAAGAATTTACACAGATCCTTCTCCTTCTCTGGAATCCATTCCCTTAGCACAGGGCTAAGGAGCTGGGAGGGGCTCACATACCCATTCAACAACAGCAAAGATTTTTCTGAGTCAGGCCATCGGCTAAGTAGCAGAGATAATGGGGACAAGGATGCTTAGTCAAGGGGTCATCAAACCTGGAATCAGATTATAGGATTTTTGAGATCAGGGCCCATTGAGGCAGTGGCATAAATGAAGAGAACTTGGAGAAGGAACCCATGAAATTTCCCGGGAGGGGTGGCACAGAGCTGGCAGGACTCTCAAGAGCCAGGGGGCAGAGGAGTAACAGAGAAGAAGAGCAGGCTGTAGAGGTAGGCACGTGCTTTCGTCGGACATTGAACAGACTGTTAAGAGCTTTTGTCTGAAAGTGACCAGAAGCCATGGAAGGTGAGAAATCTGGTCAGAGTTCTCTGTTGAAAAAAAATCTCAAAAACTTTGAAGCTCTCACTATGTAGACGACCTTGAAGGAGCCACTGGAAACTGTGAGTTTCTGCTTCCTCGTTAGCAAAATGAGAAAAACAATGCCTACTCCTTGTAAACTATAAGGCACTGTTGCTAGGCAAAGGTTGTCGATAGTTATGGTATTGAAGAGGGAATGCTGAAGGGCCTCCTCTTTCTTCCTTCGGCCTCCCTGAGCCATACCAGAGGAGCCTGGGGGCCACCGCCTCTCAGAACCCAGCTAAGGCCCACAGTCTCCTCGCTTAGTGGAAACCTCAGCCTCAGGGTGGCCCGCAGGCCCTCCGCCTGCCCAGCAGCCTGGGCCTGGGAATAGGCGGGCCCAGCCCACCCTAATTGCTCCCATCTTGGCATCTGCCTTTGGTTAAATGCACAGCTCTTCTCACTGGCTGGGAACATTAGCCATAAACAGAGCATGTGCATGGCGGATGCTGTCATTTAAAAATAACCCAGGCTTGGGAACCGCATTTCCTTGCCCTGGGAGTTGCTGGAATGGGAGAAGGACCATCTTCCACCGAGTTAGCTCTCCAGCAGGTCGCTCCCGGGTCCCAGGCCAAGGGCTGCCATGCTAGTGCAGTTCCCCGTGCAGCCGCCAGGTGGCGTCAAGACCGCCGCCCGGGGGCCCGGGCGGGCCTAGGCCCCTGCCGGTCGCAGTCCCAGCCTCGCCCACCACTTGGCCCGGGAGTTGGCTGCGGGCAGCGGCTTGGCAGCCTCTGGCGGGGGGCGGATGGTGGGGCGGTGTGGGTTTCAGCCTCCCTGGAGGGCCCTCACGGCTGTGTGCTGAGCAAACGTTCGGGCTGATGTCGGCAACATGCGGAATCAATTTTCGGGGAACTCAGCAGCCAAACCATCCACCTTTGGGCGGGAAGCAGGATCGCTGTGGGCCCGGGAGCTCCTTGTCTCCAGTTTGGAAAATCAGAGGTCTCCTCGCGGTGGGGGGCAAGGCCAGCCTGGCTGTGTGGGGCCTGAGCACAGGGAGCCTGGGCAAGGGCTGAACTCATCTGCCCTGGGCTAGGGAATGAAACTCAGTCTCCATTACCACCTTTTATGAAGCACCTACTAAGTGTCACCGTTGCTCTACATTTTCCATGCATTTTCTTATCTTATCCTTACAACCAGCAAGTCTCACGGGGAGTGAGCCAGGCCACAGCCCAGGGTGCCTGTCTTTAAAGGGCACTAAAATATCATCAGAATAAATCAGAAATACAATGCTAATCCAGATCCCCAAAGAAAGGGAGAAGTATAAACAGATTACCCTGCTACCCAAAGGCCCTGAAGCAGAAGTAAGAGGACTCCCCCAACCTCCCAAACCTCCTTGAGTCATACGGGAGTGGCCTGGACACTACAGTCCCTTGGAGCAGCAGCCAAGGCCCCGAGTCTTCTGGCCTAGTGGAAATCTTAGCCTTTCTCTTGGACTACCCTCCCCCAAATGAACACCAAACAAATACTTTAGGCACACATCTTTGAAACACAGAATAATGCATTTTACCAGGTCTGGCCCCTGTCTGGCCCTGGATGCAATTTTCATCACTCCCATTTCACAGATGAGAACACTGAGACCAGCGGCTAGACAGTGACAGAGCAAGTCCCCAAGGAAGGTGGAGGGCTGCATGGAAAGAGGGGGACTGGGATGCCAGGCAGTCAAAATCAAAACTGTTCTCTCTACTGTATGAGCTTGTAAGGGGCAGTTCACCTATTCCACACTCAGTTTCCTCACCCCTGTTGAGGGACTCCAAACAGACCCTTCCTCTGTGAAAATCAAATGAGGTTTGGAGGCTCTTAAGTGATGCATGTCGCTTAGTTCCAGCACTGACTATGGTACTAGCTGAGGTGTGGAGGAATTAGGGCAAGAGACTGAAGGGGCTGAAGAACCCTCAGAAGAATGAAGTATCCCTGGAAAGCAATTCCGTGACTAAACAGGAAGAAGCAAAAGGAAGAAGGAAAAACAAGGTGGTGGCTCCAACCAAAAATAGTTGACAGAACTTCCCTGAGAAAGAAAAAGGAATCCCTGAGAAAATGAAGGCCCCTCCTTAGCTACCTGTCTCCTCTCACCCTTATCCTTCCAGCTTCTTGGTCATGGAATTTGGCCACTCCTGAATGTGGGTGCAAAAGGGTAGGTGGCATTAAGTATGGCATGTTCACCCGGTGAGAGCCACTCAGTTCTGCAGGTGTCCACATGAACCGGCAGCCCAAAGCCTGATGGTGGGACATGTGGAAGTGTGAAGGACTTGCTCTAATTGCATCATGGTTGCTCTAATTGCTCACCACACCAGTGACGATCTGCTTCAACTCCAGCTGACACATCGTGCTATGTCTCCCTCTTGAAGAAATGTGTCCCTGTCCCTCCCTCCCCCTTTCTCACGCTGCCTTGTCTGGCTGTTTCTGCAAGCCTGGGCACTAAGAACAGGCTCATGGTAAGGGAGCTCCTGGTGGTGTGGGGTGCAGGGGAGCAGAGGCTGATGATAGTCACAAAACCGGGAGAGGGCTGGGGAGGTTGCTTGGTGACAGACAGGAAAGGGGACAACTCGCTTGTCAGTCCTCGGCCAGGCTGCATGACTGTCTTCTCCCACTCCCCGCTGGGTAAAGTTGCTTTGCCAGGAACATTACAATGGCTCCCCCATCTGATATGAACTTGCGTGGAGAGGCCACCTCAACATCAGGCAGGAGGAGCGAATAATCACAGATTGTGAGATCTTATTGTACAATGACACACAGGCATGGCCCTGACAGATTCCAAATTTCTGTCAGTATCTCACTTAACCCTCCCTCAGGAGGTTCTGATTTCCATCGTTTGCTGTAGGAAACGGTGGCAAATGCCCTGTGCTCTGCAGAGGGTGGTGAACATTTGTGCAGATGCCTCTGGCCTGGCCCCACCAACTGGATGGACAAAGCTTCTGGTTCATGGTGTGTTTTCCAGACCCACCTGGATCAGACTTTTCCACTATGCTACTCACAGCCCCTCCGTGCAGCCTGGCTCCAGCCGTGCAGAATGTCTTGCTGTTTTTCTGGAAGACCCTTCCCCCTTCTTTGACTGACAAACTCCTACTCTTTTCCAAACCCAGCTCCAATATCATCATCACCTGATCCCCTAGGCAGAGCTGGCACTCCTGCCTGGGGGCTTCTACTACACTGCTCCCCTACCCCTACTGAGATTACAGCAGTGACCTTAGGAGCAGGATTTTTCTGAGGTCTTCCCTGAGTCTCCTACTGTTCTGGGTACTTTACACATACTTTATGTGTACGTTCCCTAAGGGCCCTGCCTAGGGTGAGGCAGGTGCGGCACTCACTTTGGCTGCAAAATTGAAGGGAGTGCCAAAATCTCAGTAATCAAGATGATATTTTAATGTAGCATTTTTAAAAATAAAAAATAGCTCCTATTTGAAACACTCAGTACACTTGTGCACAAGCACAAACATGCTGACACACCTGCACACATATAAACGCACATGTACACACACGCACACACGCAGGCCCACATTTGACTTTCTGAGTAAAGTCCTTTCTTCCTAGTAAAGACCCTTTGTGATCAGGAAAGGGTTCTCAGTCAGAGATATTGGGATGGAATCTCAAAATACACACACACACACACAAAGAAAAGGGTGTTTTGTTTCCTTAGACCGGAGTCTCTCCAAGTATGATCCATTGGAATAACCTGAGAGAGGTTAAATATGATTTCTTGATTAAAATCACTCAGAGAGTAGCCTGGGAATATGCATTTTAAATGCTTCCCAGGTGATTCCTGGGGATGCTGGAGCTGGCTTAACCACTGCCCTAAAATATTCCGCTCTGTGGGCTTCTAAAGTCATTAACTTCTTATTTCCTTCCAGGTTAGCTGAATGGCAGCCAAACTTGCCAAAGGGCAGCCAGTCCCAGTCTTCTCTTCTGCCGAAGTCCAGCCCATGGCTAGCTGCAGCCCTTCTCCCTTGCTGCTATTGCATTCTTGGGCTGACCAATGTGCGAGTGGTAAGACCCATTTAGTTCTGCAGAAAGATACATCTGACTCAATCCAGCTAAAGTTGCCAACATTGGGGACTATAAATCCATTCGTTTGTCCGTTCCTGAGCAAACTGCTAGGAAGACTGTGGTAGGCAAAAACGAGGAAGGACAGACAAGATCTCTAATCTCAGAGAGTTCATGCTGAATCAAGGAGTCAGACATTAATGAAATAATTGCAAAAACAAATGTAAAATTACAAAATTGCTGAGTGTTATGGAGGAGAGATTCATGGTGCCAGCAGAGTATATAACAAGTGTTGAGCAGGGCAGGGAAGGCTTCCCTGAGAAAGTAATGATCAGGTCTATGAAGATCAGATAAGGACGAACCAGATGGAGACTTGGGGAAGAGGGCTCCACTGAGAAGAAACAGCACATGCATAAATGTGGAGATACTGAGAAGGTTCGTGTTTCTGAGTGTAGAGGGCAAGGAGGGATATAGGAAAAAATGGGCTTCAAGCGGTCAACAGGGGCCATCTTCAGGGTGTGAACTTTTATCTGAAGATAAATGGGGAACTGTTGGAAGGGTTTGAAATCTGAGAGGGAGCTCTGAGTGTTGTTATGATCAGTTTATTGATTAGAGAAGATCCAGTGAGGACATCATTACCCTCCACCCATGGAGGGATGGCACCTGGTTTCCCACTCTGGGTGGTGTCCAGCAGCCTGATGCTGAAGGGCACACAGGGTATTTTGGGGAGACTCTGGGAGCCCAGAAAGCCTGGAGCTGAGACCTTATTTGCCCCTGGTGGTTAGACTGTTCCTGTCATAACAAATGTTCTTTCAGATAAAAATCAATAAATCTCTTGGGTTGACCACATGTGGTTACAATTGGGTTGTTGTTGTTTTGTTTGTTTTGGTTTTTAAAAAACCCATAAAGAGAAGAAGTTAATCCTATTGTCAGAGAAGCAAGCCTAGGTAAATATTAAGATGCTAGTCCCTTAGCAGCATAGATTACCTTAAGAGAAACTGTGTCCTTTGCAGTCCCAGGGTTCCAGCAGATAAAGCCCCAGCTCTACCTCTCTGAGCACCAGAAACCCATTCTTCCCTTCAAGCATCACACACAGATAGAGCACCCACTGTGTGCCAGGCAGCAATGTTCTGGCACCAAGGACCCAGCAGGCCTTGGCCTTCAGGAGTGCCCTGGCCAGTGGAACACCTCCCCTCCAACAGGGTGGTCTGGCTCAGGCAGCAGGATCTTGCAGCTCAGAGCTCACAGGAAATTCCACATGTTTGCATACAGTTTTTCATTAAAAAATATTTGTCTTCTCCTAGCACTATATCAAGTGGGCAAAAATGGAGCTATTAATCCCATTTTTAGATATAAGCATACTGAGGCTCTGAGAGCTGCTGGTCATGCAGCTTATAAATATCAGTAAGACAGAAAGCTCCAGTCTCCAGGGAGACCAGAGAATGTTTCATGTCTGTCTGCCTGTTGCTGTTGATAGCAACAAGAAGCACATTCTCCATCTTTCCACCTTTCCAAGTTAAAGTGGCTGATTGATCAAAGATGGTTCTGTCTTGTCAATCAGGTGTCAGCTCAACTACCACTTTCTCAGCATGTTCTTCCCTTGCCATCTTAGCCCCATAGTTTACCATTTAGCTATAGATTTTGCATAGATTACCTTTACCAGGTTGAGGAAGTTCCCTCCTATTTCTAGTTTGCTAAGAGTTTTTAGCATGAATAGGATCAAATTTTTTCAAATGTTTTTTCTGCATCTATTGAGATAGTCATGTGATTTTTCTCATTTGTTGTATTAATATGGTGAATTATATTGATTGCTTTTAAAATATTAAGCCAACCTTGCATTCCTAGAAGAAACCTTTCTAGGTTATGATGTATTTTTCTTTTTATATATTGTTGAATTTGATTTGCTATTATTATGTTAAGGATTTTGTATTTCTATTCATGAAGAATGTTGGTCTGTAATTTTTATTTCTTTGTAATGATTTTCTTTGTTTTGTCTAATTTTAGCATCAGGGTGATTTTTAAAAAATATTTTAGGGGATTTACCAATAACATCTCTGGATCTGGAATTTTCTTTGTGGGAAGGCTTTTAATTACAAAATCAACTTATTAAAAATATATAAAACTATCCATATTTTCTATTCTTATTGAGTCAGTTTGGTAATTTTTTAAATTGAAAATTCATCTTCTTCATCTAAGTTTTCAAATTTTTTGATCAAAAGTCAAAGCAACATAGTATTTATTTACTTTCTTTCCCTTCTTTCACTCTTGATATTTGCAACTTTTGCATTATCCTCTCTTTTTTTGTTCAGTCTTGTTATAGGTTTCTTAATTTTATTGATCTTTTCAAAGAGCCAGCTTTTGGTTTCATGGATTTTTCTCTATTGCTTGTCCATTTTCTATTTCATTGATTTCCACTTTTTATTATTTCCTCCCTTCTACTTACTTTGGTTTAAAAGAACTTTTCAATCACTTAAATCTACCCTCCTAGGATGGCAATTGTGTTTGTATAAAGTAATTTTCTCCCACTTACAGTAACAAAGTGTTTATCAGTTGTTAGTTTCTCCAGTGCGGGTTTTAAAATCAAGTCAACCTGCCCTGTTACATTTCCCATGCCAAGTCATAAAAGTTTACTGAAAACATTTTCCCTAGTCACAGATGGCAAATATACAACAGCCACATTTCATCTACTCCCTCCCACACTAGTGGCAGACAGTTCTAACCAATCAGGCATCCTTCCCTGCTGAGCCCAGATGTAAACCTTTACAATAGCAGTCTACACTGGGCTACCAATGACTGGAGTATTCATAGGGCACAAAACCAATAGAACTTTGATCTATTAGTAGAGAATCACTACACATTTTTGCATATCAAATACTGTATGCTTCTCATAGTTAATGTGTACATTCATTGTTATTTTATTTTTATTTTTACTCTCCTTCCTCAAAAGCCACTATTACAAACAATGGCCTACTGGAGCTGATATTTATCCTCCTTGTTTACTCAGGACTTACCCCACATGCATGCCCATTGCTTGCCTTGGCTCACTCATGCTTGCCTCCCAGATCCCTGACTCCAGGCTCTACTGACCTTCAGTCCCACCCTCCCCTACCTAGGCCTCCACCAGTTCACCTTCTGCTTCATCAACCTTTGTTGGCTGCTCAACCCCCAGCTTACCTGTCCACCTTCCCACTTTGCTCAGTCTTTTGGTCTTCAGGTGAGCCACATCTGGGAACCCAGTCCAGACAGGTCAGGCTCTCCCCATGGACGATGGGGGCATTCAGATACTGGTCAGTGCATAGGCAAATGGCGGGGAGGCCTTGGTGGAAAAAGTTTTTCCCAAAGGATGCTTTTTGTTTTCTCTATTCACCTGTTTTAGAGAGTTCCAGCAATAGACTCAGGCTGGGCAGTTTCTTGTCCACTCATTCCCCCAAAAGCCTGCTGTTGCCTTCCTATCTCACCAAGCTCCTGATATACCTGCTTCTGTGGACTCCCATGTTCCGACAGAGCCTATACAAGAGGAATACCATCCAAGAAAAATGTTTTGGAGCCTTTGTAATTCATGGAAACCACTGAATTTTCATAGAATGGAGGAATAAATTCTTAAAGGAAAGGTTAGAAATATGAACATCTCCTTGTGGTTAATTCATCGTATTCCAGTCCAGCCCCATAGCATGTCTTTAGGATTGATGAGTAGAATCCAGCATTCAAAGAGCTGTTGGCACCTGCTCTATCTGCCTTGATATTGAAAATTGGGCCATCCCAGGGATAGGTGGGTAGAATTATGGGGCAGGCAGCATGCAGTGTGTTCTGGGGGTTGTAGCAAGGGTTGTTTGACCTTTCCGAAACATGCATTCATCTATGTTACTTCTTCCTGAGTAACTTCTCCACTCTTTTCACCAAGTTATTAGTCATCCTTGAGGTCTGCAGTGTCCAGTGTGGTAGCTGCTAGCCTCATGTGGCTACTTAAATTTAAATAAAGTGAAATTAAGTAAAATAAAAAACTCAGTTTCTCAGTCTCATTGGTCACATTTCAAGTGCTCAATAGCTGCATGTAGCTAGAGGCTATCAGCACAGGTATTTTCATCAATGTAGAAAGTTCTACTGGACAGCCTTGCCCTAGTCTAGACAATCATTGAGACTCTTCAAGCAGATACAGAACTGATTGGTCTTTTGTGAGCTCCATGGAGGCTGTAGGCCAGTGTGGGGCTAACAGCCATGTCCTCCACTGTGTCCTACATGGCATTAAGCTTGGGTTTGACATTAAGACTTTCATATATGCCCACATTCTGAGAAGGGTCAGTTTAGTTCAGTATGATTTGTCGACCATCTGCATTGTGTCATGCCTTTTGACAGGTGCTAGAGGTTTTTAAATGATGATATGGAGCTCACTATCTAGAGTGAAGCACAGATTATATAAACATATAGTGACCTGACAGACCCCAGGCAGAGGCAAGAGTACATGACTGAGGCCTTGGGAGCACAAATGCACTGAGATTTTCAATGTCAAGGGAGCTGGAGAAAGCTTTAGAAAATAGCCCATGTCCAAGTAGTTTCTGAATGATATATAGGAGTTACTTGATGGTCTTGGCAAAGAAGGACAATTCAGAAAAAAATGAACCCACGCATTTCAAAGGCAAGAGGCAAGACATAGCACAGCGGATAGGGGAACTACAAGCAAGTGGGTATTTGTGGAGTCCATGTTAGCCTAACATCATATCTCAACACCCATACAATGCTTGGTATAGATTAGCTGCTCAATAAATATGTAAATATATGAATATTCGTTCTAAAGCTCATGTACACAATAATTTTTGCTTTACTTTCTAAAACTCAGTTGAATTTCTCCTTTTGGCTCTCATTATGCCAGGATGGTGGGAACTAAAAACAAAGGGATCCTGGGTGACATTGTGTGAGGTGCTGGATCAAGCCCCACTGGAAGGTAGTTCTACTTCTGGATTTTGGATATACATACCATTAAGTTAGTTCCTGTTCTTTGAAGTTACTTGAAGTTGAAAGTTTTCTGCCACAAAGGGGTCATTTACAGGGAAGGAAATTAAGGCTCTGGGGGGGGCGGAGCAAGATGGCCGAATAGGAACAGCTCCAGTCTCCAACTCCCAGCGCCAGCGACACAGAAGACCAGTGATTTCTGCATTTTTCAACTGAGGTACTGGGTTCATCTCACTAGGGAGTGCCGGACAATCGGTGCTGGTCAGCTGCTGCAGCCCGACCAGCGAGAGCTGAAGCAGGGTGAGGCATCGCCTCACCTGGGAAGCTCAAGGGGGAAGGGAATCCCTTTTCCTAGCCAGGGGAACTGTGACACACAACACCTGGAAAATCGGGTAACTCCCATCCCAATACTGCGCTTAAAGCAAACGGGCACACCAGGAGATTATATCCCACAACTGGCCAGGAGGGTCCCACACCCACGGAGCCTCCCTCATTGCTAGCACAGCAGTCTGTGATCTAACCGCAAGGCAGTAGCAAGGCTGGAGGAGGGGCGCCCGCCATTGCTGAGGCTTAAGTAGGTAAACAAAGTCGCTGGGAAGCTCGAACTGGGTGGAGCTCACAGCAGCTCAAGGAAACCTGCCTGTCTCCGTAGACTCCACCTCTGGGGACAGGGCACAG
>NW_012106463.1:438855-571434 GCF_000951045.1 Mandrillus leucophaeus | reverse complement strand
CCTTGAATCTGAATTCTAATGAGCTCCCAAATGCTGCTGCTGGTTTGGGGATTACTACTGGTTTAGCCACCTACCCTCGGTCACTCTGCTAGTAAGTGGTAATCTGATATTTGAACCTGGCTGTATCTGACTCCAAGCTCAGAACTTCTGCTCACTACCTCGGGTAAACACAGTGGTAGAGTATTTTAGCAGGAGGATATTAAATGTATTTGTCTTGCTTACCACAAGAAAACTAGCTTTAAGGGAAAAAATCCATCACAGAATAATGTGCAATAATTTTCAGCACCCTTTTTGATTATTCTCCCTTTAAACCAGTCTTGTTCCTGCCCAGCTATCTTTCACCTACATAAGGCATCTCCCTTTTCACACACACAGTACTTCATTATGTGGGCCACTTAATTACATGCATGAAATGGAATGAAATTTCATATGTCCATATGGAGTTGTGTTAGGCAATATTTTTATAATGTTGCTTCCAGCCATCGTGTGAAAGTTATAACGTCACTGCCACATAATTTCTTGGAAATTCCCACCTAATACTATAAGAGTAATGTAAAAACCAAATAAACTTTTTTTCTACCATTCCCTTTCTCCTTCTCCCAACAGTCTAATCAACTGTTTCCCTGGTGGAAATTAATGCACTGAACAACTCTGGAAGATTCAGAACATAAAACTGAGCTGGGCCTCCAAGGCCACCCCAAGATGTCCTGCTTTGGCTAATGGGAAGGGTCTGTTGCTCCTTCCCTTCCCACCCTTCTGATATTTGAAAAAAAAAATATCAGTCCAGGTGCTTTGCCTTTTCTCTAGCAATGGAGAAGGAGAAGACCAAGGATATGAACAGAGGAAGTCCAGGAGGGAGGAGGGAGGAACCTCCCTCAAGGAAGAACCCAAAGAATGAGGAGAAGGGAGGCTGCAAAGCAATAGATGCTGCCACTGGACTCAAGAAGGAAGCCATCTGGAAGTCTGGGATCATTCACAGTGGAGTTGGAATTCTGGTGGATTTCAATCCACTAAGTGGTAGAATCTAATCTTGGGATGGCTTAGATGATTATATTTAGTTCAGTTCAATAAACATTTGTGGATGCTCACTAGGATGGTAGGCCCTGAGCTAAGTGCCGAAGACTTGAACACAAATTAGGTACTTCCCTGTTTGCAAATGACTGCTGGGCTGCTTGGCCAGATGCTGGTGTGCAGTAGTAATGTCCACCACACTTACATTTTAAACAAAAGAGTGATGTGATCAGACTGACGATTTAGAAAGACCATCTTGGTTACAGATGGGGTAGTGGACTTGGAGGTATAAAGTCCAGGTAGTGCATTACTTCAAGTTCTGGAAAAAAGATTAAAGCCCTTAACCAAGGCTGGTGTCTCCAGGAAGCAGAGGAGAGCACAGCTGAGGGATACTGAGGAGAAAAAAAGCAGTAGAATATGATGAGGACAGTAGAAGAGTCTAGGATGGCCAAGGTTCAGGTTCAGTTGACTGAATGTTTACATCAATATATTCATCCTCTGCATCTCACACAGTTTGAGACACAGAACAGTTGTTTAATCAATTATTTCTAAATTGAATTAGGTTGATCATCATGAAATTAATCTCTCTAAGCTTTTATTTTTTCTATTTCCAGAAGTTCATTATTGTGGGGATTAAGTTCAATAGTGTAGATAAAAATGCTTAGCTCTGTTTCTAGCCCACAGTAAGTTCAAAGGAATTTTAAGTTCTTCACCCTCCAAAAAATCCACTAAGGATTCGGAGGACAGCTAAAAATATCAGATGGAATATAGACATTTCAGCTCTGCTTCCTCCTGAAACATCAGCAAAATATTAGTAAAGGGACGTTTTAAAGGCATAAACCCAGATGACAGAGAGAACAGTAGAAGGGACCTCAGCACTAGAATTTCAGGTGGTGGAAAGCAGACTGTGAAATGTAACCGATTTAGCAGCCCAAGAAAGCCAAAGCCAAAGCCAGCACCAGGGAGATGCAGAGCAAAATGACTTACACTGCAGATCTCTAAGCCTTGAGTCTAAAGGCTCAGGAACTGCCACTTACACCCCTGGAAGGAAAGTAACCGTGAGGCTAAAACGAAAGAATTGATTGAACGTTTGTTTAAGAAGGTGATGGATTCTTTCCCCAACTCAGCACTGAGGCTGTGACGGCCAAGCAGAATATTGGAGACATAGTGTCTCCAGGGGTAAAACAGAATCTCTAGACACCAGCCACTGAAATTGGGGGGATTAAATGGAAATTAATATAGGGAATGTTTTCCTACTCAATCCCCAGAAAAGCGGCAGTCAGGCTTAGACCTACCAGGCAGAGACTGGAAGGTCTTTTCCAGATAAATCGTATAGAGGACCCAAAGAGGCTGATATCAGAAGTTCTCCAAGGAAACACCCCAGCCTTGTCACTTACAATACAGATTTTAAAATAACAAGTACTTCCTTCACACATAAAACTTCTCATTTGATTTTTTTTTTTTTTTTTTTACCATTCTCTTAAATATGAACAGGGAGCCAAGGTTCAGAAGACCCATTAGGGAAGTTTCTGATATAAAAAGAGATGGGAAAATAATCAAACAAAATGTAATCTGTAGAAGGTTGGGGATCTTTGTTTTGTTTCTTGAGTTATCCCAAGTTTCCAGTTGCCTGGAATATGATAAGCATTCAAAAATATTAGTTGAATGAATGAATGAAGCAAGTAGGAGGAAATAGGGATTATGTAAGGAAAAGAAAAAAATTGACATTAATATTTTCAGTATGCTATAAGAGAGGAAATTTTCAGAGAATAAAGAAGAACACTTAGAAATTAAAAATATGACTCAGAAATGAAAAACCCAATTGTCATTTGGAAGGTAAAGTTGAGAATATTTTTCCAAAATACAGAGCAGAAACTTTTAAATAAAAAGAATGGAAAATTAAATTAAAAAGACTAGACCCAGCAAGTTTAACATCTGAATATTATACATTTCTGAGAACAATATAGAGATACCTAGCACAGCACAATGTGTAAACATATACACACCACGACACATCATGAAATTTTAATACACTGGGGGCAACCAGACTCTACAAGTTCTGAGAGAAAAAGAGGGAGAGAGACAGAGACAGAGAAATGTTGCAAACCAAGGAACGAGAATCAGAATGGCATCAGACATTTCAATAGCTACACAGTAAGCTAGAAGACAATAAAGCAACACCTTCAAAATTTCTTGCATTACTATAAAGACATACCTGATACTGGGTAATTTGTAAAGAGAAGAGGTTTAATTGGCTCGTAGTTCTGCAGGCTGTATAGGAAGTACAGTGCCAGCATCTGCTTGGCTTCTAGGGAAGTCTCAGGGAGGTTTAACTCACTGCAGAAGGTGAGGTGGGAAGAGACACCTCACATGGCAAACGCAGGAGCAAGTGAGAGACATCAGGGGAAGAAGTGCCACATACCTTTAAACAACCAAATTTTGCGTGAACTCAGAGTAAGAGCTCACTTATCCCCAAGCGAATGGTCCAAGTCACTCATCAGGGATCCACCACCATAATCCAAACACCTCCTCCCAGGCCCCACCTCCAACACTGGGGATTACATTTCAACATGAGATTTGAGCAGGGACAAATATCCAAACTCTATCAATGAAATATAATTTCTAACTGAGAATTCTCTGAGCCAAAATATTAACAAAGTGTGAGAGTAGAATAAAGATATTTTAGACAGATTAAGTCTCAAAAAGATATACCTTTCACGCATCCTTTCTCAACAAGCACCTGGATGTGCTCCAGTAACACAAGGGAGTAGATAATGAAAGAAGACACAGGATCTAGGAAACAAGGTACCTAACACAAGAGAAATCTCCAGTGCTATAGAGAAGGAAAATCCTAAGACCAAAGTTTGGCTCTAGGCCTATCAGGCAACTAGTCTATATTGGAGCAGAAAATAATTTTTCAAGAAGATAAAATTTATCAGTGACTAACGCGTTTGAACGTATTGAGAACATACTTACACAAATGAAAGAGTCAAATTTGTGGTTAATGCATGGACAACTTCATAAAGAAACTAGATAAAATTTTGAACTATAAGAAAAATAATATGTGCCCAAAAGAGAAAACAATTATAATAGTCCACACGCCTGATATGGTTTGGCTGATTCCCCACCCAAATCTCACCTTGAATTGTAACAATGCAGGGCCAGGTGGAGATAACTAAATCATGGAGGCAGCTTCCCCCATACTGTTCTCATGGTAAAGAATAAATCTCACAATATCTGATGATTTTATAAATGGGAGTTCCCCTGCAGAAGCTTTCTCTTGCCTGACACCATGCAAGATGTGACTTTGCTTCTCCTTTGCCTTCTGCCATGACTGTGAGACCTCCCACAGTTCCTATAAAGGAACTGTAAGTCAATTAAACCTCTTTCCTTTATAAATTATTTAGTCTTGGGTATGTCTTTATTAGCAGCATGAGAACAGACTAATATAATGCCTCACCTGTGAACTATGATTACAAAGTAGGTATACAAAGTGAGGGTATATACAGGAAATCCATCATTAATTCTTAAAACTCAGATGTTAGGAAACAACTCTAAAAGACATTTATTTAAAGATATTGTATGGGAGATAGGGAGGGACAGTTGGCAGGAAATATCTTAGAAACCAGCTAAAAGACATGAAAGTGTTTTTATGAAGAAGTGGAGATAGTAAGTGGAATAATAGAGGGATTGCTCTTTTTTTTTTTTTGCAACAAGTGTTATGTAACTATTTGACTTTTAAAATCATGTTCATGAATAGTTTTGATAAAAGTAAAAACCAAGTAATAAAAATACTCCACAAGACTCTGTGTAGCATTAGCTATTTTCTTTTGTCTACTACCTAGCCTATTTTTGATGCTTAGTAAATATGTTCTGAATAAATAAATAATAAAAATACTGACTATACTTGTTATGCATACATTAGAATCTCTTGCTTCCCAGCAACCACAGGGTCTTTCAAAAATCCCTGTAAAAGATCATATCACTCTCCTGCTTAAAATCATCTTATTGGTTACCACTGTAGTTGCGGGAAGAAGAATGAGACTTTTTAGCAAGGCCTACAAGAATGCTACTAAATCTGGCTCCCCCAGTCCCTTCTCCCAATGCCCTGTGCTCCAAGGACACTGGTCCTTCTTCTGTTCCTGGAATAGGAATCTCTACCCTCCCCTCCCATTGTGAAGTTTGTTAGATGTGCTGCTGCTTCAGCCTGGAATTCTTTTTGCATGGCTGGATCTTTCTCATCATTCAGACTGTTACCCAAATGTCACTTCCTCAGAGAAAATTCTATGGTCACCCTTTCAAAATAGCCCCGTCTCAGTCACTCTCATGCCACCATTCTACATTGCCTCTTTTCATGACATTCCTTACTCTCTGAAACTATGTTATTCCTTTACTTAGCGTCTGGTTTTTCCACCATGGTGTCAGCCCCAGGTTAGCAAGCACCTTGGTCTGTTTTCTTCACAGATGTATTATCCAGGGCTTTGAACAATGTCAGAAACATAGTAGGCATCTCAGTTACTTTTCCAGAACAAACAAATAAATGACTAATTTTACATAATCCTCATAACAATACTGTGAGAGAAGTATTCTCATTTCTAATTTACAGATACTGAAGATGAGGCTCAGAGCGGTGAAATGGCGAGCTGACCAATGCGCAGCTTGGGTGTCGAGTCAGAATCCTCAGCCTGCCAGAGTCTGAAACTGGCATCGTTTCCACTCTTGCCTCCTTCCCCCAGACTGGCACCACCTTCTTATCTCCCAGATCTGCTAACCACTGGCCCTGTGGTTCTCAATTTTAACTGCCACTGGAATCACCTGGGGAGTATGGCTCTTTTTAAAATCTCAAAGCCTGTGTCACAGACCAATTAAATCATAATTTTTAGAGATTTCAAGTATTTAAAGCTCCCCAGGATTTAAAGGATTTAAAGCATCCCAGGTGATTTCAAAATGCAGTCACGCTTGAGAACTTCTGCTTTAATCCAAGGCTTCTCAATAGGCAGACCCAGAATTAAAGTGGGCTGTGAGGCTTTCTAAATTACCTCAGGATTTGCTTTTCCTCATCCCATGTATTATGGAGTTTGGGCAGCTTCTTTCCATACCTGGCCTGGTCCAGAATCTACTTGTCCACTCAGTAATCTCAATTTTCATGAGCACTCGCAACTGCTTGAAGATCAGGGCAATTCAGTGTATCCCCACCCCCACCAGCTCTCCCCCACCAGGGACACACCTGAAACCTGTGGTGACCCATGACACACATACAAGAGATGTGTTGTGCCCAGCCCTCAAGGACAGAGGTTTCTGAACTTTTTAAATAAAGGGCTTGCTAGTAATTATCTTAGGCTTTGTGGGTGTATTAGTCCATTCTCACACTGCTATAAGGAACTACCTGAGATTGGGTAATTTACAAAGAAAAGAGGTTTAATTGACTTATAGTTCCACAGGCTGTATAGGAGGCATGGCTGGGGAGGCCTCAGTAAACTTGTAATCATTGTGAACGGTGAAGGGGAAGCGAGCATGTTTTCATATGGTGGCAGGGGAGAGACAGAGCGTGAAGGGAGAAGTGCTACACACTTTCAAACAACCAGATCTCATGAGAACGAACTCACTATCATGAGAACAGCAAAGGGGAAATCCACCCCCATGATCGAATCACCTCCCACCAGATCCCTCCCCTAACACTGGGGATTATAATTCAACATGAGATCTGAGTGGGGACACAGAGACAAACCACATCAGTGGGTTATACAGCCTCTATCACAGCCACTCCACTCTGCCATTGTGGTGCAAAAGCAGCAGTAGACAATGCATTTGTAGCTGTGTTCCAATAAAACTTTATTTACAAAAGCGGGTGTTGGAGTGGAGTGGATTCTTGGATCATAGTTTGCTGTCCCCTGCTTTAAGATGTTGTGGCTTTTTGGCTTCCCTCATGGGGAACTCATGTTCTCTGAGTGACTCATAGGTGAGACAGAGGGGATGGGCCCTCCCTAGGATTCACAACTATGTAACTGTAAACAAGAAAAATGAAAAGGGAGGCAGAGGAAGAGGAGGAAGAGAAAGCTAAGGTCCTGATGCTGCTGAAGCTCTAGAAGGGTATTCTTTTCATGCAAGAAAAGTCAAGGTCTAATCTGAGAATTTTTGTCTCAGTTGTAGCAGCAAAGAACCTAGAATCATCCCTCTATTAAACACAGATTCAGTGAGCATCTGGTCCATGCCAGCCATCTGCTGGTGCCAAAGAAGTGGGAAAGACAAGACCTCGACCTCAGGATTTGTCCACACTCTAGTTGGAAGGTAGACACATTGAAGAATGACAATGCCATGTGAAAATTGTCATGAACCAGCAGTTGAAGGTTAGTTCTAGTCCGCTAAAGATCTAGAGATTAAGCAGAGCTAGAGTCAGGCTGGCAATGATGCAGGAGTCTCCACATGGCCACAGGGTCACTTGGGCTGTGATCAGCATCCCTTCTGCCTGGCTTTCCAACTGGTTTTTACATTAAGCCTATCCTGTGCGGGACTTCAGAAATGTGCTGCCCAGCACCCATTTCTCCCCCTTCTGGAGGACTGATTTTCCTTTAGGGGAATTACCCTTTGTCTACTCAGCCTATGTGATTTGGTGGTGGTTGGTAAGGACATTGATCTTATTGCATTTCCTGGGCTACAGTGATTTGTTCAGCAATGATCATATGATCCAAGCCAGGCTAAGAAGACTCAATTCAGATATGTTTGTAGGAAACTTGTAAGAGAACTTCTTTCTGTTGAATTGAAAGCTGCAGTCTGGATCTGCAGAGGGATGTCTCATGGATAGTGACAACCTAGGAGCAAAGCTAGCCAGGGCAGAGAAGAGACAGAGACCCAGCCTTGAACACCTGCACTCAGCCAGGCCTGAAGCCATGCTATCCTTGCACTTTTTCAGTTATGTAAGCCATTTAAATTGGGTTTCAGTCATTTATAACCAATAAAATAAATAATCCAGCATTTGACTTCACCAATGCTTTGTGGGGTTTTATTTTATTTGGAAGCGAGGTTTCCCAGGTGTCTTCGACTCTGAATTACCCATCCCCAGACAGCCAATCAGACAAATGGATGCAATTCACCTGAGTATTCTAAACCCCAGGACTGCAGTAGAGAAATTAATCAACATTCAATCTTCTTTAGTCTATCATTATTGTGGCATTGACTGAAATATAGGGTTAAATTTAATTTCTTCCTACTATCATGTTAAAATTTGTGAAATTAATTTTAATTCCAAGTTTTGATTGGACTTTTTAACTCTTCTGGTCCTCACTGTTCTGATTTTCTTGTTTAAATTAATTGGACTTATGCCACCCCTTGCAGTAGAATTACAAAAAGAGAGACCCAGATATTACACTTTGTTTGGCAGGCATTTGAAATTCAACAGCCTGAAAAATGATCTAGTTTCATGGACCATATTTATAGCCATGGTATTTATCCTTAGTATGTCTTATCTCACCCAGTTTAAGGTCCAGAACCACTTGTGTTTTCCACAGCTCTGTCCAGGGCAGGTATGCTTGTCCGACAACACAGCAGCATGTCCACTACCTGCCTTCCTGGCATCTGTGGAGGGTCCCAGTCACCTCTGCAGGTGGAGAAAGAGAAGTTCCCCAGCCCCAGGCCTAAGGAGAGATGGATGCTTGGGAATTTATTTCTCATTTCTCCAGTGGCTCAAACCTATATATTTAGCAAGTGTTGTTATTTTCAATATTTATAAACAAGTACCTTTTCTAAGTGAATTAATTTATTTAACATGTACAATAAATACACTTGAATGATTTCATATGGACTTTTATCCAAATATAGAACATAAGGGTACCTTTTGCAATTAAATATATTCTAACTCAAGTGTGAATCAGGTCAGTGTAGTGCTACAGCACAGGAGAACAATGGGCTCATCCATGGTCAGTATCTTGATTGCTCGTCTTTGCTGTTTTATTTTGTTTTGTTTTTTTCTCAGCCTAACTTTACTATGTTATTCATTAATAACATTCAGTGTTTCTTTTATTTCCAAAAATACATCTAAATTCTACACTTGGCATTTCATAACAAGGATCACAGTTCGTTTATCCTTTTCATTCTAATAACACTTACAATGGCATTGGTGAGTTTTTATGAAATTAACATGTAATAGTAATTCAAAATAAAATAATAAATGATTCAAATAAAAAAGGCACTCATTTGTCCTTGCTTCTACAGATCTAGTTTGAGTACATATGATAATATCCATTAGCTGATTAACGTTAATCCAAAGTCAGAAACTGAATAGGTTTTTTCTATTTTTCCCAATAAAACTTTTTGAGTTTAATTGATGACGTAGATCATATTAGGGACTGTTAAAACATTAAGCTAATATTTCCTGAGCTTGAAAATGGTGAAATTATTTTTGTATACACATTATGGCTTCTTGTACAGATTATTGCCATTTTAAAACATGTTCCATTGTATGGATGGTAGTGGCGTTGACAGAAATATCAATACAGGTAGCATATTGCCAAACGGGGGTTGACTGGTATTTTGCTGATTACTGACAACATTAGTTTCATTGATATTCTCATTTGGGCAACATGGGAAACCCTGTCTCTACTAAAATACAAAAGAAATTAGTTGGACGTGGCAGCCTATGCCTATAATCCCAGCTATTTGGGAGGCTGAGGCAAGAGAATCACTTGAACATAGTAGGTGGAGGTTACGGTGAACCAAGATTGTGCCACTGCACTCCAGCCTGAGTGACAGAGCGAAACTCTGTCTCTACAAAAACAAAAAAACAAAAACAAAACAAAACAAAAAGAATATAAGTCAAATTCTATTGCAGCTCCTCTGGGTGTCTCACTCTATCTGTCTATCTATATATATAGTAGAATATGACTAGTTTGAACATTTCCAAAAATAACTGAACTGCTTTTGAGAGGGGAACAAGAAAGACCCAAACACTTTACACCAGGACTTTTCTTGTAATGCTTGTTCTCACTTACCATTTGTTCTAGGGCACCCTGGTCCCTCAGTGAGCTTCTTGCCCACAGCTGGCCTCTCCAGGGATCTCTGGACCACAGTAACTACATATTGGTATTGGCAGGAATGGACCAAGACCTGGGGCTTCATCCTCTCAACTTAGAGCATCCGAATAAATTCCAGACATATGTATCAGCATTACCCCGTGTACAAGGCCATGTGAAGATGGGGTGGCTGTTGGGAGTGAGGCACCAGTGTTGCAGATCAGCAGATATTGGAGTACAGCAAGCTGTACTTCCCCAAAATGGCCACAGCAACATATCCAGTCCCATAGAGATTTAAAACTTTATCATTCCCCAATCAAGAGGTAGAGTTGGCTTCCTCTTCCCTTGAATTGGGCATAATTTGTAACTGCATCGATAAACAGAACATAGTGGAAGTGATGCTCCATGACTTTAAGGTTAGGCTGTAAAAGAGGACACCACTTGGCCCTCTCTCTTTTTCTCTCGGCTGCTCACCCTTGATGCTCAGCCACCATATTGTGAGGCAGCCCAGGCCACATTAAGAGGCCACAGGTAGGTGTTCCAGCCAACAGCCTCAGCTAGGGTGCCAGCCAACAGCTGGCATCAACTCCCAAACATGAGAGGAAATGAGTGTTCAGTGTGCTCCAGCTCCAGTCTAGGAGGGTCCTAGCTGAGATCCCAGACATTGTGGAGCAGAGGAGAAAAAGCCTCCCATTTGCCCTGTCTGAATTTGTGAACCCACAGAATTTGTGAATATAACAAGTAATGGTTTTATGTCACTAAGTTGTGGGGAAATTGTTACTAAGCCACAGTACCTGGAACACAGGAATCACAGTGGAGTGGGGAACAAATTACAAACTCTACGGTAAGGGCCACACTTCACAAAGAAGGTGATATAGAACATGCATTTTCTGTTTTTGTTTGTTTGTTGGTTTCTTTGAGATGGAGTTTCGCTCTTGTTGCCCAGGCTGGAGTGCAATGGCACAATCTCAGCTCCCCATAACCTTTGCCTTCCAGGTTCAACCTCCTGCCTCAGCCACCCGAGTAGCTGGGATTACAGCCATGTGCCACCACGCCCAACTAATTTTGTATTTTTAGTAGAGACGGGGTTTCTCCATGTTGGTCAGGCTGGTCTTGAACTCCTGACTTCAGCCCGCCTTGGCCTCCCAAAGTTCTGGGATTACGTGCACGAGCCACTGCACCCAGCCATAGTACAGGAATTTTCAACAGGATAACGCCACCTTCCATATGGGAGAAAAATTTGTTCTTAGGAAATTAAAAAAATCTTACTTTTAAAAAATAAAGGACAGATATACAAAGGGTATGTAAGCAGATGGTAAATCTGTGACATTACAATTTAATGGGGGGAGGAGGGCTACTAGGAGGAAAAAAATGTCCTAAAAGCTTCCTTAGGTGGTGATAATGAAAAGGCTGAGGAACTCCAAACTAGAAGGAAGAAGAGATTCATTCTGAGCTCGAGAGGCCTGAGGGGCAGCTTGTTCACACAGAAGGAGACATTCTGACTCACTGGGAGATCCTGAACAAGTGGCTTGACTTCTCTGAGTTTCAGTTTAATCTTTTGTAAACCAGGGATAATAATGTTTAATGTTTAGAGCCATTATTAGGAGTCAAATGAAATGCTCATAAAACTTTTTCGCTGCATAATAGACTCTTAGTATTTTGTAGTGGTGTTGAAGCAGATGGACCTGAAAGGGAAGATGGTGATTGACAGATACGGGGGAACGGCAGTTGAGACAGGGGACCCTTGTAGCCCAAAGAGGTTGGAGAATATGTTTCAAATTAATAGTCTGATGTGTTTAGAGAGCTAGAAGCCATGGGGTTAGAAGATCAGGGTGAAAAACTAGCCAGTGGTAGAGTGTGCAGTACTTTGAGTTCAAGTAGAAAGAATTCATTCCTTCATTTATTTCATTTAAAAAAATAACATACACATAGAACAGCAGGAGTGTTCATATAAAAAATTAAAATTAAAAAATACACACATTGATAAAGCACCTACTATGTGCCAGGACTGTTGGATAAAAAAGTGAGTGTGACAATCAGATTCATTGTGACACGTAACAAAACACAATCAGACCATTTCAGTGCAATTCACACTCCCAGGGTAGAAGAGGAATGTGGAGGGAAGGCTTCCCATGGGAGGTGACGTTTGGGCTGGGCTTTAATGAATGGGGGTGTGATGGTTGGTGGAAGTGAGAGAGGGACTTCTAGGCACAGGAATTATTTCAGTGTGTTGCCTGTGCAGATCTCAGCAAGCAGTGTGCTGTGTCTGTGTGGGGAGCCTCCTGGAGATGGCACTGGAAAGGCTCGTCAGGACCTGGGGGCATCAGGAAGGCCGTTGCCTAAATGCAAACAGCATAGACTTGATCTTGTGTCTTTCATGACCTGCCTGCATCTGTGAGAGGAAGATCGTTTTGGGAGCAGAGAGGAAAGGATAGGGCTGGAAGTGGGAATGGCAGCTGGTAGTGGCTAAACCAATCAGAACAGGTGGCAGGGACAGAGGTCACAGTCTTTAGTGGCTGAGGGGAGACAGTGGTGGGGGAGACAGGCTGGGAAGTCAGTGTGCCTACCTGGGGTGAGTTTAGGAAGCCAGTGGATAACCAATCCACATGTGGTCTAGGACCCCGGGTGACACTAGCTCAGACACCTTCCCTGATCACTCTCTTCACTGGGTGTCCTCCTCCCAGACTCAGGAATGGGGCCCCCAGAACCTACACATATTCTCACTGACCTACTCCATGGCCACTCAGCCTGGTGTCAAAATGGAAAAATTACTAGGTGGTTAACTAACAGCAGGGCTCTGAACAAGCTCTCCAGAGAGCCACCCTATTGATCCAGCGTCTCTTTTGGGCCAGGCACTGGGCACAGCCAGAGCAGAGGATGACAGTCAGAGATGCCAGAGGCCACTGCCCCTAGATGCCTCAGTGCTCCCACAGTGTGACAGAGTCCAGGACACCTGGTGATAACTGAGCTCTAGATCCAGGGCTGTCCCAGTGATGAGCAATTTTCACAGACTATTGTGAGGTCATATGCAACACGTTCACCTGTGTTTAGAATTAGAAAATACAAGTGCATGTTCCGGCACTGCCATTTAATCTGTGTGTGACTTTGGGTGGGTCATGTCCTACTTCTGGGCTTTCACAATTCAAATGAGGAAAATCCTATCTCATGTATGATGTGTCATTGACTAAGGAGGTAGATGACAGTTCATGGAGTCTCAACTGCTAGGAGCTTTCTACTCAGTATAGCCCATGCCATATTAGCCCATACTGTAATATGCCTTAGGTGATGCTGTAGCTGCTGATCTGTGAGCCACACTTTGCGCCAGCAAGGCTCTAGAGCACAACTGAGAGAAGGCGTCATTACCTGGACCAAAGAGGAAGGAACGGACACTAAGTAAACAGCTGTCCACATTGCGGCCTCATGAGATCACTGCCCTGGCTCTCAGCAGCAGGTAGAGGCAGCTGGTCTCCTTCCCTTTCCATGATGGAGGCCCAGAGATCAAGCTTCCAAGAACCCCTTGTCTCTGAACAGACTAGTTGTAGGGTATCTGGGATGTCAAGGAAAAGGTAAGGAAAACTGAGAAAAGCTTCCCCTTCCTGGTCTGTCCTTTTCATACCTCAGCCAGGATGCCTAGGAGGAAGAATAGAGTAGTGGCTCTGGGTTCAGAGGCTCAGGCAATCTGCAGTGAGTCATCCTAAAAGCACAGAGACTCTCAGTGCCTTGTGCCTATCATGCCAACTTGAAAAAATGGCTCTCCCAATATGAATAGAGATGTTTTTAACTAATAATGTTCTCCAAATGAAGTAAGTAATACCAAGGTATGCCTACAAGATCCCTCAGCCTCACCACCTGAGACCCCGATACTCACAGGCATCTAAACCACACATGGACACCAAGTTGCAATCCCTCATACATTCCTTCCACAAACAAGTGTAGAGCACTTACTATGTGCCAAGCACTGTGTTGGGGGCAGGGAAGGCCAAGGTACAGTTTTTGGTTTCAGCAGTTTGTCATCTAGCAGGAAAGACAGACACAGAGACACATCATTACAATGTGCTCATAGTGATCGTGAGGTTCTTTCAAAGAGCTCTTTGCTCTCTCCCAAGGGAGAGCTTGAAACTGGGGAGCCAAGAAGGTCTCAGGAAGTAGTGATATTGGGTGGCTTTTGAAAGATAACTGGGAATTTCCCAAACAGAGAAGGGGACAGATTCTTTCCATGCTAAAGGAGAAGTAAAAGCCCCAGGGTGGTGGACAGACTGGGGGTATGAGAGCAGCAGAGAGCACTGAAGGTGTGTGGGGTAATGGTGGAAAATGGGGCTGGCAGGTCTGTTGAGGCCTGGCTGACAGGGCAGGAAGCTGGGACTTTATCTAGTCAGCAGCAGAAAGCCAGAAGGTTTTAGAGAAGGATGAGAGAGAGGAGACAGGCTTAGAAAGAAGGACTGCAGCAATGGTAAGGATGAGCTGGGAGTGAGAAAACCTGTGGCATGGAGGCTAGCTCAGATGGAGGGCCCTGAGGTCTTCCTGTATGTGACCAGGCCCTGAGTGAAGGCCTCAGGCACCTCCTTCATTTTGCTCAGTGGTGACACCAGCCAACCTCCCTAGCTTAGGCATTTTCTGGTCAGAGGAGTTAGTGGGCATTCATGCCTTCTGTGTACCATCCACTCCTGGATGTTTTACACCTGCTATTTCTTTTCATTCCCCCAGTACCCTGACAGGTAAGAATTGTTACCCCATTTTATAGAGGAGAGGACCGTGGCTCAGAGGTGTTATTCAGGGAAGGTCACGCAGCTGGCAGGTGGCAGAGCCAGGCTGGTGTGACTCCAAAGTCCCTGTTCTTTCCAATGCCCTGTACTTACCTGGGCTTTTAAAAAGCCATGGGGCAAGAGGGAGGGCCTGGAATGCTAGATTTTCAGAACTTACAGGAGCCTGCGTCTAACTTGCAATGTGACTGGAATAAAGTCAGTCCCACATATTATTGGCTTTTTTTTTTTTTCCCTGAGGCATTTTTAATAGGAAATATCCAAAGGAGTGGCTGGGCCTCTCCTCTCTCTTGAACACTTTTGTTTCACTCCCTAGGTGTTGGTTACTCATCTCTAGACTCACAGGACTGGCTTGGCTGGTTTCGCAAGTCTTCCTTAAGGGCCCTGCTTGCTTTATCCCACTATCCACCCTCTGTCCCCACTCAGACTCTGAGCACAATGAAATAGCTTTGGCAACATTTTAGAAGCTGATATCACTGGGAACCGAGTTTCACTCTGGATGCAACTCATTGCTGGACAAAAAGATGGGCTCTTTCTTCTCTGAAGCAGAAGGTACTGAGTAATCAGCCAACTACTGCCAACCACAGTGGAGGGAAAGGTTCCATAAGTGCAGCATTTTCCACTCTTGGCTGCTAGGCCTGCAGAAGGTGGTGTCAGATGAGAGGCTGGCCCTTGAGAGTTGTTCATACTCCAAAAGGTTCTAAGCTGTTTCACTCAGATGAAGAAGTCAGGTAAAGAGGCAATTTCAATGCCATGCTCTCTCATCTTCTCTTGACAAAAATCCACCTTGCGTCCTGTTCCTCCCTTCTAAATCCACAAGTATTTCCTGCTGCAGCCGGGTGTGCTCCACAATGAAAAGAGCAGACAAATCTTTCCAGGCTAAGGGGTTCCATGGCTTTCGGAGACCTACTTTTGGGCCAGGCAGAAGCAATGACGGAGGGTAGGAGAGCTCTGCAGGCTCCAGCAGCAAGAGGGTGGCACATTCAGGACTGGCTGGGGCTCCGTGGTGGGGATACTTGGCAGGGCACAGACAAGGCCATACACAGAGGTCATAAAACAAAATTTATCTTTAATTTGTAAGTGTCAACAGCAGTACAAAAGATGGAGTGATGACAACTAGATTAGGGTAGAGAGGACAGTCTTGAGGTAAATGAGCATAAATAGGCAGTTCTTATAGACACTCCCCTTAGGGGCCTGAGCCCCATCACGGCATATACATTATCACCCAAAGATGGCATGTTGAACATATCAGGAAAGCACCTTGTGCAAAAAGGAAAAAAAAAGTAGCTAAGGTGCCAACATACACCAGGATAGATAAAGACAGTGTGTCTTTCAATTTGTCTTTTCCCTTAATTATGAGGCAGAGGAGGGGAAGACTTTGAAAAGTACCACTGAAAGATTATTCAATGTTGAGCTTTATCTCACGTCAATACTGCACAACGAAATCCAAGAAGTTTGTGTATGCAACAAAGCTAAGAACAATGATTCATTCTTGTAAATTTGAAGAGAGTTTTTTTCCCATTTCTTTAATCCTTAGCAAACTTTTTATTATTATTATTATCAAGAGGAGAGTGTGAGAAAGATGTGATGGCAACCCTTAAGGTCATTTAAAAACTTTACACTGGACTGTACAAGATTTTTTTTTGATAAACTATTTACATTTTCAGACTTTCAAACATATTCAAAGCAGCAATAGACACTAGTTTTTATGTTTTTTTCTTTTTTTCTAATTGCCCAAATAGTTACCAGCCATGGGCCAAGTAGGTACCTGCATTATACATAGAATTTCTACAAAGAAAATCTGCAGTTAAAATTTTGCTCCAGGATGTATTAAATGCCCTTAGCAATTCAAGGGCCACACCCAGTGTTGCTATAGGAACCAAAGCACAGTACCTTGACAACAGAGTTGCAGTTGTCCCAACAGCCCTACACAAACTTTACACTTTGAAACAGCAGCCAGCATGTCAGTCCAGCATGTCAGTGAATTGTGCTGATTAAATTAACATAGAATACAATTTCACAATATACATCACAAACAAATTACAACGTAGGGGGAAATAAAAGAGTTACAGTAAGATAAGTTATGTAGTAACAGCTTATAAGCTTGTCTAAGGTAATAAAAATTTTACATGGCAAATACAATAATGAATGAACATAAATGCTAAGCATTCTAATTTGCTACAAGCTGGAGGAGGGTACAATAAAGACTGCACTTTCAAAAAAGCAAAAACACATATGACAAAGGAAGACAAAGGGAGAATGCACATGAGCAGGCCTGCAATGTGCAGCATACAAAACAGTTAAATATTTGCACATTCCCCATACTCCAAGAGCACCAGCACTGAGGCCTCACTTTATGCTTGTGGTTCTTCAGGAATAAGAATCTACTGAGCAAGATATGTCACTGAGTTTTCTTCAAGCGTTCATATTGCCACGGACACTGATTAGCAGAGTATGTACATTAAGCATTACCTTTCTGCCCCCATCCCGCCCACCCTTACCTCTGCCCCAAAGGTACCAGCATTCCAAATACTTGTTCATGAGTTTTTGGAAAGCAATCTGTCCCCAACGGGAAAGACAGAATGGGGATGAAAAGGAAATGTGTTTGCATATCAATACTTTCAATGATATTAATACAGGGGAACGCTCAATAGGATATGGCATCAGAAACAGAACATCGTCGGCAGGAATAACAGACAGAAGTTGTTTATTAGGGAAGAAAACATGTCAGGGAGCAGATGACTTAAGGAAATGATGCAAGTGCTTTTGTGAAAGGACAAATGAGGTCATACAATATTATTATACTTTGAGAAGTGAGCTTAAGTGCCAACTCAATTCTTAGACAAACGTGTACACAGGCAGGGCTACAGCAACTATTTTTGTCATTTTCTCATTAAAAAGGAAGACCCAGTAACAATTTCAATACATTCCTCTAGCTGCATTTATTTGCAGTTGTTGGCACTTGGTACAGGACTTCTCACGTGATTTAAAATTACTAAGTGATTCTTTTTCCTCTCCCTAATGAGTTGGTAGAGGTCAATTCTTTGCAAAATGAGTAAATTGAGAGAAGCAGCCTCAGCTATGCTGTTCAAGTGACCCGGCTGCCTTCCTACTGAGGGTAAATGGGCTTTCCCAAAACAATCCCTGCTTTCAGCTAGTGCCTGTGCTCCTGGCTAAGGAGGGTGTGCTCCGAAGAAGCAGCCTGGCTTCGGAAAGAAAAGAAAGCAGCCTTTAATTTCAGCCCTAGAGTGATCACGCCCTTTTCAAACACCCTCAGGCTCCTGTGGGGCTAATGTTCAGGGGAGGCCAGAATTTGACAAGCTCAACAGCACTGTGAGCCCACACCTGAATTTAGAACTTGGCCTGGGCTTTGGTGTCAGGACCCTGGCAAATCAAATCAGGCCTAAGGACAAGGCTGGAGAGTATCAAATACCTAATGAAGCAAACTGATGTGCTTCTAAAAGGCTGAGCTGGATATGTGTGAAAACAACAAAGCTTCCGTACCTTCCTGGAAAAGACACTGCTTCATATCTGCCAATAAAATAGACAAGTTGTCAGCCTGGCAGCTCATATCTGCAAAGCGACCTTTTGTTTCTCTCTCCCTTCCTTCTTTTTTCCTTTCCTCCTTCTTTTCTCCTTTTCCTTCCATTCCATATGGCTTTTTTTTTTTTTTTTTTTTTTGTAGGAGAGGATTGTCTGGCAGTGTCCCAATTCTAAATGACAAGGAGAACCCTGACCCTGTAAGTTCTTTAACAAAATGGAGATAATTTTTATCTTTGATTTGAAGATACTATGAAATAGGGAGCACCGCAAAAACAAAGTTGCTTAACATTCTTGAATCTAAACTGACATGGTGGGACTTTTATTAATGGCCAGTCTCAGAGGTGGATTTTTGCTTTTGTAATGGCATTCATGTTTCTTGCTATTAAATGGTCACAGAAGTATCTTAGAAGATTTATGTGGACTCACAAAGCAAACTGTCTCCTAACCGTAGCGGAAATTTAGTATGTCCAATCATCAACTTTCTGTAAGAAAAAAGGGAAATGTCTGGATCTGTGGACAGTGGATTCTGAACTGCATGAGAACCCTGGTGAAGCATTTTGCTGTCCCAGCTGCAGGCCGAACACTGCTCTCTCACTCACTGTAGCTGATAACTCACTACCCCGAGAGGCACAGTGACTCATCAACTTTCAGTTTGGACCAACATCTATGGATAGAGAACAAAAAGGAAATACATAACTTATATCTCACTAAGTATTCATGAACCAAAAATAAATTCTATTTCTATGTTATATTTACACATTCAAAAAATCTAAAATGAGATGGTAAAGTCATAAAAACTTTGTTTAAGCCCCACTGAAAATAAAATGAAGTGATCCCTATGATTGTCATTCTTAATTTCCATGAATATTTAGAGCCAAACTTGGCTAATAAATAAACTGCTTATACACAAAATTTAGATTCAGATACAGCATTACTGTTCGATCCAATGAAAGAGGCGTTTACAATCAGATCATTCCTGAATAGCCTTTCATTTTTAAGAACATGGCTAAAAGTAACTGAACCCCAGTACTGAGGCAGAGCTGGAGCTAAAACAAAGTGTTCATACACACATGTATTTTGCATAAATAAATGAAATAACAAGACATAAAAATGACTCAAATCCGGCAACTGTGAGGCAAGCCCACACGAGTCGAAACAGATGACTTTTGTTCATGTAGTTTTCGTACAACAGTTTCACATTAGTCAGAAGTGATAAAAAATACCATTTATATCCAGTGCTTATAACACTTACGAAACAACATCTGTGAGTGTGTGTGTTTTTTGTTTTTGTTTTTTTTTTTTTTACTTACTACGAGCAAAATCAAGTTTCAGTCCTAAAGAACAGTCCTTTGTTCTCCACCAGCCCAGAATATTATTTTGGCATGGTCATAAATACAAACAAAATTAACCTACTATGCTAAATGTTTGCCTTTGTGCAAAATTAATTACATACAATACAATGCTAGCCATACAACACTCTACCAATGCAACAAAATAAGAAAGAAGTGAGAGAGAGCAAAAGCAAAAGCCAAAAAGAAAGAAAAAAAACACAAGAGTGAACTGAGGAGGATAGGTATATAATCAAAGAAATCAGTAAGACAATAATAAATACTCATTTTTTGAGAAAAAAATGACCTCCTCCTCATTTGAAATAAATGTACAAAAACAAATTTCTAATCCCCAACCAACATGAATAACAAAGCGTTCCTATCAGTACCTTAATCAGCTTATAGAGAGCACTCCCAGCTAATGGAATAGCTGGTAATTTCTTGGCTAGACCTGTTTATTGCTATTAGGCCTTGAGCACTCTTAAATAAATATGAAGGTACACTATTTTCTTCCAAGTGACAAAATGGCTCAAGAAATCTGATGGGGCCGTTCCTATGTCCTGGTGATCAGATTCTGGGTTGTCCCATGAGGTGAACTATCCCATTCACTGACATTCTCCCACTAAACCTCTCTGGGTGAAGACCCCCGATAGGCAACCTGTCCTGGTTTCAGGAAGGGCAAAATGGCATGGCAGAACTCCCTGTAGTTAGGAGATGAAGAATAAAACCTCACTGCTTCCCACCCCAGCAGCATGTCTCCAAAGAAATCCTCGTGTGACAAGTGCAGTTCATCTTGTTCACACGTAGGCATGTCCCCATGTGGCCACGGATAGAAAGTCAGCCAGAGGAACTCATCTGCTGCCCCCGGAGCTATCTGTTCCCCAGAGTTAACAGTAGGAACATCCCATATAGGGAATGTATTCCCCTCCTTCTCCTCCCTTATGGTTTTCTTTCATTCTCTAGATGTATCACGACTATTTGCCACCATCTTTGTTCTGAGGCTGTCATGTGGCTTTTTGCATCCTGGGGATTTTGCAATGAACTCCCTGGATGTGCCAGCTGGGACAAGGCAACTCAGCGTAAAGATGCCAGCCCATGACAGCTTCACTGAGATTCCTGCATGGCCCACAAGCCTTGGGCTTCAGGTTTGGCCACAGGCCTCTCCAGCCTGGCAGTCACCACTGTTGACCCTTGCTGCTGAATGGAATTCAGGGGGAAATGCCACTGATGCAGACCCTACCACTTGTGAACTGAATTAGGGGAAAATTCTGGAAAAAGACTTGAGGTCACAGTGAACCTCAGGGGCATACCTGTTTAAGTGTAAGACTATATACCTATATCCCAATACACAGCCCTGCAGCCAGATAGATACTCATGATTAAAAACAATAATAGGTTTTTAATAATATCTTGGTTTCAGAAATGCTTCCAGGCGTTCTGGGGACATAAAATCACTATGTACACAGGAGAAGGAGGTGAAAAGGACTGAAAAGTTCTTTGGGGAAGGAAGGTGAAAAAAAAGAATTATTAAATTAATGCCACCAACAATTTAAAAAAAATAAATAGTAAGTGGACCCTTGACATTCTGGAATGAATAAATTATTTAAGAGAAAATGTGTTAAGACTGAATGTCAGGGTTAAAGGCAAAGGGATAATGGATGTAGTGAGAGGTGGTCTCAGGCAGAGAAGACCACTCGGTCGGTATCTGGTGTGGCGGTCGCTCTGGTGTGTGTACGTCATACCACATCACACACTGATGGCACGTCAACAGGCAAACACAATTGGGTCCATGCACTGTGGCAAACTTGTTCATTCCTTACAATATCTTGTCTCCAGATTCCTGAGTACTTTACCATTTTCTGGAAAAAAATATTGGTTTGCTATTTTATTTTAAGATGCCAAAGATTGTCTAAGACTTTGCAGTGTCTCCTTTAAGACTTTCAAAATATTAAGATTCAAAAGTTATGAAAAAGTTTGGCACATTCAAAGTTTAACTCTACACATGGAAAACTGGAATTCCGAGGCCTTTTGAATATGCTCTACATGCAGCTGCACACGCCGTGGACTTGTTCTGTTTCACAATATGAAATCCTCAGTTGTTTTCTAAAATAATTCAGAATAAAAACACATTCACAACCTGTAGGCCGGCACAGCATACCTGAGTGAGAATGTTTAACCCCATCTAAAACAGTAACTTAAACCTTTATCAACATCCAAAAGAAAAAAAAAGTAAGACAAAAATATAAGACTTGTAAGACATCTACGGGTTGAGATAAGTTTCAAGTCCTGGTGTCTCATATTTAATATGTCTTCACCTAAATTAAAAAAAACAACAACAACAATAACAATAACGACAAAAAACTCAAGTTCATGAAAAATCAGGGAAAACTTAATCTGTCTCACACTTTATGAAACAATTAAGACCATTCTGCTGATGTAATTGTGGAGCCACAAATGCATGCGGGCTCTTTAATAACTTTTTGTTGGGGAGCGGGGTGAAATGTCAGAGTACTTTAATTCAGCAAACAAAAACTCCTCAGTTGGCACTGACAGCCTCCGGGGCTTCATTTTCACTGCTATAGTCTGATTTGGGGTCATCTTCATAGTCATCATACATTTCCATTTCATCCTCTCCATTAATCATTTCATTTCCAGCTAGGCTTCCGCCATCTGTCTTCATACCATAAGTGCTCTGGATGACCGGGAGGCTGGGCTCCGGGCTGGCCGAGGTGCTAGAGCAGTCAGATGTCATCTGAGGCGATGGTGTGGTAGTTGCCATAGTGATAGCACCAGGATACACAACACCTGTTCCTGTGGTGATTGGAATCTGAGGCTGTTGCCTATATAGATTCAAAAAACAAAATCAGACAAGGGAGAAATATCTGTATATGTGCTATGTATGGCACTGGAATTTACCCCCTACACTTTCCAAAGGGAGCCCTAAATAAATGTTAAATAACATTCTAAGCAAATAAAATGTGACAAAGTTGTTCCCTGGAGGAGTCCTGAAAATCTCCTTGATGCTATGTTAAGGGTTAAACAATATGATGGAGCAATTTACTGACGATTTTGCAACATAAAGGCAGGGTTCTTTTAACTTGGTAAATATGCAAAACTTGGATAACACCTGGCATTAGGAACAAATGATGTAGTGAATTCCGCAAAGTTACATGTGAGATAATTTTTGAAGATCTCCCAGCACATTTTGAAAATTAGACTAGTGGCATGAAACATATTATAATGACACTATTAAGCAGGTTTGTGTCTTCACCTTGGTTTGAGAACTGTATAAATTGAGAAGAGAAGAAACCTAGCATGTCCCAAAGAGTGAGATTTAGCAAAGCATTTATTTGTTATTCATGTAAATGTCTACATATTTCCACGGCTGAACTTGTTAGGAAGAATCCCTGTGGAAGGATCATCTTGGATGTCATTACTGCTGAGGCCCTGGGCTGGAACTGGGGCTGTGATTAAGAGAGTCGAGAGTAAAGAGCAGTGAGAGCTCTGCAACTCAACAGAGTAGAGTTGCAGAGTAGACACCAGATACGCTGCCTCACCCTAGATGCCAGAGGGTGGCAAGGCCTCGACACCAGTTCACTCCTCCATAATGTTACCCTAGTTTAAATAAACTTAACAGATCCTTTGTGGAGGTCAATCTCTTCCTGCAGGGAGACATGACTACTGTCTCTCAACTTCACTTAGGGCATTATAACTGGTACACAGGAATGAAAGATCCAACTAACTCAGAGAGAGACTGCGGCTAAAATATTATTTTCACATATGCAATATTCACCAGAAGTTTCTCAATCTTTTATGGATTGTAAATTATAGTCAAAATTTGTTTCAAATGGTCAATGTAACTATCCTTTTGGAGCCTCAATTTCCACATATTTATAAAAGCCAGGGTTAGGGAAGTTCTGGAAGGTCCTTCCACTTTTTGTACTCATGACTTCAGGTCAATTATCACTTGGACAATTCTTACTCACCCTACACATTATCACTGAAACTTTCTATCCATCTCACTTAAACAGGAAAATACCCTGAATCTATGAAGAAGTAGCTTAGCTACTTGCCATTCTTTGACATGTCCAGAGGAACATAATTTTCTCACAAAGACCTCCACGCCCTCCAGCCTGGCAGAGGGAGAAGGGATGGAGATGGTTTAGAAACACGGTGTGAGATATCTGTTCACACTGAATTTAGCAACCTCTTTTAATCACCACAAGGCATATCATATCCCTTACATAACATATAAAATATTTTCAGGTATACCAACTCACCCAGTTAACATCATGACCCCATAAGTTACTATTTTTTCCATTTCCAGATGAAGAAAACCAGACCTTGCTTCAAGCCCTGCATTCAATAACCAGCAGAGCCAGAATGTGAATCTAAGCCATTGGCTGACTTGAATCCTATCACTCTTTCCTTTATAGATATTCAATCTACAGATACACTAAGCTCACTGTATATCATAAAAATGCCTGACTTCTATGGAGACTGTCAGCACCTAGCTGACACTAAGCACTTGACATGGATCCAGTTTTTATGATTCTCATGGTGAGTTTTTTGGTTGCCTGAAGGAAACAGATAATAGAGGAATCTAAATCGATGTATAGAAGCATCATATAGAATATTAGTTTCCCTCTTACTGAATCAAATTTTAAAACAGTATACTTCTGGCTTCCTAAGTTTTGGGCAAATTAACACAAATTAAATTTTATGCTAACCTTACCAAGATATTGAATGCCTCATTAATTTTTTTTTTACTGAATTTGAATAACTGCGATAAAATATTTTTGCCTTAATCACATTATGAGTGTAGAGTGAAAGCTTTTACTGCAATGTTAACCCATTTTACAGATTTCCCAATTTGGCAAGCTGATCTATAATATAAACTCTGCATAAAAACAAACTATCAAATGATTCATTTTCTTTCACAAATAATAGATGGTCACTTTTTGCAATATTTTTATCTATATCTGATATAGATATAGAATATCTATGTCAACAGGTCTACTGAATAAATTTAAATTGAGTTCATATTATGCACTGGGAACTATATTTAGGTGTTTTTACATTATCTTCTTGAATCCTCATAATAAGCCGGAGAGTTAGGTATCATTTTCCCTCTTTTACACATGGAGTGACCAATTAAGTTTCAGAAAATTCAAGCTGTTTGTTCAAGGCCACGCAAGTACCATAATCAGGAGTTGAACCTTCACTGTGTCACAAATTCTCTAGTATATATCGAGATCAGGGCGAGAAAGGCAAGCTCACACTATCAGAAAAATCCTTAGCAATTTAAATCGAAATTGAAATCTTCTACACTGGGCTCCACATAGTTCAGAGTATTTGGACTTTAAGCTGGTAATGGAATGCTAAAAATAAATAAACAAGCAAATAAAACATCTGTACAATTTCTTTCTAGAGTGAGAGTGAGACACATGATATTCAAAAGCCTAGTGCTGGGAGTGGAGAGATAGATATGGCTGTTTTAAGCCCCCAGACAACGCTAAAAGCCAGTGAGGGTAAAAACCCAGGGGTTACTCCCCACCTGGAGGAAATGAAGGGAGTCCAGCTCTGGTAAGGTTTTCACATTCACATACAACTGTTCGAGGTTGTACATAAATGCTAGAGTGAGAACTTATTCCTGTGAGAGAGGATTTTTGACTCTCCAAGCCTTCTGGGAAGAAGGTTATGTGGTATGGTGCAAAGAGCTCAGGTTTTGGAGTCAGATTGGCTTGGGTTTAAATCCCAGCTGCATCAGTTACTGGCTGTGTGATCTTGGGCAGGCTAATTATTATCACCGACATTGCCTCTCCTCATCTATAAATTAGAACAATCACATTTGACAGGACTGTGAAGATTAAGTAAGAACATATATGCAAAGCATTACATTACAGAGTAGATGAAAATGTTAATTCCCTTTCCTTTCCTCCTTTGGGAAGCTGGTGTAAACCTCACAGAGCGCAAGCATGTCCTAGGTCTGGGGGAGCACCAAGAAAATGACAAGGTAATTCTCTGGACTCTCCATGAGTGCCGGCCCACAGGAGCCATTTGGAATTGGCAGTTAATTGTAAAACAATACTCTAGTTCACAAGCCTGGCCAGGAGAGGATTTCCTCTTTACCGCAGAACGTAGAGAAGGGCATCTGAGATGGGAAAATGTTGACATCTTCTGAGAAATGTTTAAAAAGGAAAAAGTACCCAAAGAATAACATTTGGTACTGTATAACCCTTTCTCTAACCCTAAGTCCCTCCTTTCTCTAATTTATGAAATATTTCCATTATACCCTCTGGAACTCAACTGTCAGTCCTTACTGACTCACCTTCTTGCTCTAACTGAAACTTGGCTCTCTCTCTAGGCCATGAGTCTCCCTAAGGGCCTTGGAAGAGTTGGTTATTTGCTTTCCATGCCCCTCACATGAATGGGTCTGGAGGTGGGGTAGTTCCCTTCTTAGCTCCTCATTGCCTCTTCCAACCTACTTTTTAATCCCTCCATCCTAAAAATCTCATCTTTGAATCTCATGTCACCAGACTATGTCACCCACTCATACCTTTATCTACCTACTGTCTGATCAGTCCCCCTCATTCCTAAAAGATGTTAGCTCCTGGCTCACTGTTGCTGTCTCTTCAACATAACCTCTGCCATGATCCTTGATGACTTTGCTATCTCTGTAGATGTTCATTCTAACACCTGGCTATCTCAGTGAGACCTCCCCTCCACTGTGATAATCTGGGTCCCTCCCTATCTTAGTTGCTTGCTCTTTTGTCATACAGTGGACCTTGTCTTTTTCATCTGTCACTCCTCCCTAATCTCAATTTTAAATATCCCACTCTGTAACCACCACACCTTATTTTTCTAGTTTTCTCGCTCTAGTACCCAGTTTATGATTTCACTCCCCATTCCCTCTGAGGAGCTACGGTTTCCTGACCCTTCAACCCACCTTCACTGCCCTCAGTTACTTGAGCCTCTCCCTGCTTGTGCCCCCACTTACCTCTTTACCCAGTTCCAATTCCATGGTTACTCACTCCCTCGCAGACACTCTTCATTCTCTTACATAGCAAAACTCCAACTTTAGTTCAGTCCCTCTGCCTACTCTTCTGTTTAGCCACACAGCTGAACTTGGCTGGAGAAAATACGCTGCCATACTTACTAGTCTCTAAATTTACAATCCTGTACTTCAAACAGGCCTCTGGTGCTGTTCAGCCATCATATTGCACGTTGTCCTTGCCCACTCCTTCTTTTAGCCTCCTAGACAATTACTTCCTACCTTCTTAACTTTCCTCAAATATCCAACTTCTTCTCCCCCTTTCTCACTCCAAGCTAATGGCCTGGCTTTCCATTTCATGGAGAAATTAGAAGCAATCAGAAGAAACTTTTCACAAACTCCCACTGTCACATTGACAGGCCTCCCTGTATCTGTGCCCCATTCTCTGCCTGCCTTCCCATATTTTGAATCAGCTCATAATCCAATATAAGGCTAACCCCTCTGCTTGTGCACTGAAACTATCTGTTCTTGTTTGCTAAAGATATCTCTCCAACAACTGTCTCTACCATCTGAATCATTGATTCTGTATAGAATTCCCAGCAAACATGCTATAATCACTCATACCACAAAAAACAAAACCAAAAATCTCTCTCTTGGCACATGTCCCCCTCCAGCTCTTGCTCCATTTCTTTGATGTCCTTTAAAGCAAAACTCTTTAAAAAGTTGTCTTTCTTCATTTCTTCTACTCAATTCTTTCTTAAACCCACTTCAATCACTCCCAGTATGCCACTGAAACAGAGCTTATGAAGGTCACACCATCAATAATCTTCATATTGTTAAATCCAAAAGTCAGTTCTTGGTCCTCATGTTACCCAGATCTATAACACAGGCAGCATTTGATATAGTTGATCATTTTCTCCTTGCTGAAACATTTTATTCACTTGTTGTCTCAGATGCCGCACCCTCCTGGTCTTCCTCCTATCTCATTGGCTGCTCCTTCTAAGTTCCCATCTCCCTGCCATCTAAGCACCGAAGTGCCCATGGATTCAGTCCTTGGACTTCTTCTCTTCTCTATCTAAATTTATTCCCTTGGTGATTTCATCTAATTCCATGGCTTTAAATATTATCTATATGCTGACAACTTCCCAATTTATATCTCCAGAAAGCCTCTCGCTCCTAAATTCTAGACTCATATATATATATATAGTTATATATATATATATAGTTTTTTATATATATATATACTATATATATATATATATAAAAAACTGCTTATTTGATTTGGATGTCTAAGTGCTGTCTCAATCTCATAGGTGCAAAACTTAAAGTCCTGATCATTCTCCCACATACCTGCCCCTCTCATGGCCATCCTATTCTCGGTTAATGATTACTTCGTGCTTCCAGCTGAATAAGCCAATCTATGGTAACTGTATTTCTTTCAAACCCTGTATCCAATTGATCAGCAAATCCTAATGTTTCTTCTTCAGGAACACATCTAGAACCCATCTACTTCTTACCACCTCCACCCCTACAAACCTGGAACAAACCACCATCAACTCCAATCTGGTTTATTGTAAGAGACTGGCTTCCTTGCTACAGGCCATTCTCCCTTCAGAAAATTCTCAACATAGCAGATAGCGTGATCCTTTAAAAACCTAAGTCATATGAAAGCATTCCTCTGCTTAAAACTCATCAATGCCTTTCCATCTCACTCAGGGTCAAATACAAAGTCTTCACAATGTCTTACAAGTCTTTTCATAACTTGGCTCCTTGTTATGAAGACTATGGCTTACAAGTCTTTTCTATTACTCTTCCTACCTACTCACTTTGCTCCTGTCATTCTGGTCTCTTTATTTATTCTTGGAACAAACTAGGCACAATCTTTCCTTAAAACCTTTGCAGTTGCTGTTCTCTCTGCCTACATTTCCCAGATATCTGCACAGCTTGCTCCCTTACCTACTCAGGCCTTTGCTCAAATGTTGCCTTCTCAGTGAAGTTTTCCATGACCACCCTATTTAAAATTGCACCCTATATGCTGAAACTTCCTACCCTTTTCCTTACTTTACTTTGTTTAAGGCACTTCTCACTATTATTTATTTATTTGTTTGTTTTTTGTTTGACTTCTATCACTAGAATATAAGCTTCAAGAGACAAAAATTTTCACTGACATAGTTCCAGAACTCAGACTGCTTGTAACATAGGAGGAACTCAGTAAATATCTGTTAAATATATAGGATGAATGAATGAATGAATGAGAGAAAAACAAATGAAAATCCTAGGTAATCTATTCCAGGGAAGAAAAGATGTAATAAGAATAGCTGTATGAAAATAACCATCTTTAGATGCTTGAATGGCTATTCTCATAAATAAAGGGAAGATTTGTTCTAGGAGACACGAAAGAAGATTAGAACCAACCTGCAAAGTAGCAGGAAGGCAGATTATGGCTTAGTTAACAGAAAAGAAAACTTGCTAGAATTAGGAAATGTTCCACAAAGGAACTAGCTCCCTTGGGAAGCAGTGAGCTCTCTACCCCTGGAAGAGTTCAAGTAGAACTTAGGGAAGACTCCTACAATGGTTTAAAGTATATAACATCTGAGGCCCCTTCTATGTTGCAACTAATTCTGTGGATGCAAAATCAGAAGCTAACCATCATGCTGATCTTGCTCTCTTATTATCATTATTAGCATAAAGAGAGACTAAAAAACAACTAACTGTGCATAGCTAATTACAGTGTTGTGCCATGTCTTGTGTGTGTATGTGTGTGTATAACATACTATTATATGCTAATCTATTCATATATGTATCTGGCTTCCCCAACTATAGAATTTTCTGAAACTCATGTGTACAGAAATAAGGCCTCATGTACCATATTAATATAGCAAAGTGTTGGACACATAGCTGGTTTCAGAGAGGCCCTTACCAATTGACTAATAAATCAATGAACAAAGTAAGAAATCCAGCCAGCAGGCTCAAGCTTTGTCTATCAGAAATTACTTTCCTAAAAAGCATTTTTTCCTTCCTTTATAGATCAATTTCAAAGTCAAAATTCAAACACTGCAGATTTCACAAACAGGAATAGCTGGCAGGTATTGGGCTTTGCAAATAATGAATGTGCACATCAAAACAACATTTGTGGATGTTTGTAAAAGTATATACATGAGTTGATATGAACAGAGATACTTAAGAACCCTTCCTCCCAGTCTAAGTAAAGAGTAAAACCTGGCCCTGATAGAGCCCACCATTGCTACATGACTTCAAAATTACAGGAATATTTCTGGAGTGTAATCTAGCTTTGCCAATTACAAAGTAACTACATATCTATGCTGGCAAAGCCCCATTGTTTGCTGACCCTTCAGACCCTTCAAAGTGTATAAACAAAGACAAGGAAGTTTGTTTCATTAGGAGATAAGCCTATACGTCACATAGCTCTATAGCTGATATTGCAGGAAGGAACAGAAATAATATTAATCTGTTCACTTTACCTATTGAATGTTCTAATCCAGGGTCTTTACATGAGGACAATACTTAAAAGAGCATGGCTAATCTATGCTAACGTAATTGTATTTTATAAGTGTCTTAAGTAGGATTGATTCAACCTCTTTAAAATTAAGATTAAAATGGCAAATGTTCAAATCACTTATAGTACAAGGCACTAAAATAATTATTTTAATATAACATAGAATATATACTTGGCACACAGTATTATTTTTCTAGAATAATAATATTTACTTGAATTTAAAGCTTTTCATATGCCAGGAAATGTTCTAAGCACTTTACAAATAGTAAGTTACTCAGTCTTCAAGAAGAGTCCTGCATATGTCATTGGTATTGTCATTCTCATTCTACATATGAGGAAACTGGGGTAGAGAGGAATAAATGTTTCCCAAGGGCAAGGGGAGAGAGTTCAGATGGATAAAGACTGCCATGTATTACTTCCTACAGCCAAGAAGGTGCAGATCTAGTATTTGAGCCAGACTAGTCTGACTCCAGAATTGATGCTCTTAACCACTCCACTATACCGCCTGTGTGTAATATCATGTCCTTACCAATGGCCTTTGGTAAAAGGGACATATGTTTCACATTCACATAAACCTGGTTTATATCTCAGCTCGGTCACTTACTAGCTGTGTGGCCTTAGACAAATTATTTAACATCTCTGAATATTGCATTTTTCAATTGTATAGTGGGAATGATATTCCATATCTTGCAAATTATTTGCAATAATCTGTATAATCCACTCGGCAGAGTACATAGCACACAGTAAGTATTCAATAATTTATCTTTATCATTGCTAAAAAAGTAGCCCCAAATTTAATATTTTATACTAGTTTTATATCCGTATCATGGGGAATTGTTTCCAGGACCCCCCACAGATAACAAAATCTGAGGATGCTCAAGTCCCTTTTATAAAGTGGTATAGTATTTGCATATAACCTACACACATCCCCCATATACTTTAAACAATCTCATTATTTGTAATAGCTAATACAATATAAATGTTATGTAAACACTTTTTATACTGAATTGTTTAGGAAATAAATGCAAGAAAAAAAAAGTCTGTAGATGTTCCATACAGATGCAAACACTGTAGACCTAACTACATAGTGTACTGTAGCAATAATGTAACATTTTCTGGAATTTTTTAAAAAAATAATTTTGATCCAAAATTGGTTGAATCCACACACATACGGAGGGCTGAATGTACCTGCATAATTCTCTATTAGTTCATAGGTAAATTACCAAATAAGTTTCAAATAAATGGAAGTATATTTGGTACAGTTCTTGGGAAGACATCATTGTAGCTATATGGACCCTAATGAATATTCCCTCTACATTAATAGTACTCTTATCTGGATTGTTACAACATTCCGATACTCTGCAAACTGAAGAGGTTAAAACCAAGGCAAGAGATAACTTTGCTCCATTCCATATTATTGATAAATTCATTTCATAATAGCTAAGTAATAAAAAAAAATCTAACTCATCAGCCACAGTTGTGTAGTCAGTAAAATGCATGAAAATGTTGAGCAGTATATGCATTTTTATTGGCTTGAAAGTTATGCACGTCCTTTCAAAATCAGCTATAAAAATTGATCTCACCCCATTCCATCAAGACATCAATAGCAATATTTGAATTTTTGTTTGTTTTTTGCTCAACTCTTGTAATAACCTCATATCTAATAAAGATCAATTTCCAAAGATAAACCTCAGGAAATTAATAATCTATCAACTACAACTACTTAAAAGAGAACAAAAATCCTTAAGCAGAAACGACACCTGGCTCTATGTAGCAAGTATTATTAAAGCTGGGCAGAGAGGAAAATGCTCAGCATTGATATTAAAGAATAAGACATTGTGATCATTGCCTGCTCTTCAGTAGCCCTATTCTGCAGTCTAAAATGATCCTTCCATAAAGGACTGTCCTATACTATCAAGAACAAGATACTTAGTCTCTAAATTTCAAAGCTCTTTTTTATGCACCATATACCACAAGCAGAGACTTCATTTTCTCCAAGTGCTAAGAGCTCTTGCTCAGAGGGCACAGCCACACTCATGACTGCGCACATAGGGCCATGAGGCATATTTTGAGACAAAATGGTAAAGACAGTTCCTCAGTCATTTGGCATGATGAGGGCCAAGACCTGAATTTGAACCTTTGCTCTTTAGCACCTTTCTGTAGCCACAGGAACTCTCTAAAACTCAACTTCTTTATCTTATTTAGAGAAATACGGGACTATATATCTAAAATCCTAGTATACGCTAGATAGTCAATAAATAATAGATGTTATTAAATTGTTTTAGTTTTTTATTTTACATGCATTGGTACATGTTGTGGTATTTTGATCCAGAGCTGTTTTAATGTACCTTTTAGTAAAGGGAACTAAATTCAATAGTATTACTGCAACTCATATTTTCAAATAAGTATTACATCAAGGTATTAAAACAGTACTTTTAGTAGCCTTCCAGACCGGCGAAACAGCCCCGCTATGTATCACTATATACACAAGGAACATGACTGAGGACAAGGGCAGGAATCACAAAAGGTCTCAAACTTAAACTTTTGGATTGTTCAAAAGAGATTATACACAATCTTAGAGGTGTACTAACAGGATTAAAAGAGAATGTTTATCACACAATCTTAAAGTGGACTATGAATTAGTATTTTTCATAAAACCTCTAATTATCATCTGAATAGCCCAATTACACCACATTGCGCTTTTTAGTGTTAAACGCATTACCTTTAAAATTACAAACATTTATAATATAGAGGAATTTGGTAATCCTATTTTGTCATGTCTTCATTTGTTAACATACTGGGATCTTTTATAATAAAGTGGCTTAAGCTTCTCTCTACCTCTAAAAGGTTCTGCCATGGTATAAAGAAATTAACTGATCATCTGGTGTGATATAAAATATGGTTTTCTGTGATAGGAAATACATATTAAATAGTAATGATAATGCTAGAGTTCACCTTTATTGATATTGTATTAAGCACTATATAAAGTACTTTTAAAAGCGTTGCCTCATTGAATCCTCTCAACAATCATACAAGATAGTTTCTACTATTCGTTTCATTTTACACATGAGAAAACAAAAGTTAGAGAAGTTAAATAACTTGCCCAGATAGACGGCACAGTCAGTATGTGAACCCCAGCAGTCAAACTCCAAAGCCCACGCTCCTCCCCAAAACACTGCAGTGTATTGCACAGATTCATGACCCAGACTACTTTCAATGGCTTTGTTTTCTTATTCTATTTACTATTCCTTTTAAACATATGCTCTGAAACCAACTTTTTGTTCCATGGGGTTACCTCTTGAGTGCCCTTAAAAGTAAATTGCTCTTTACTTCTCCTTTAAGGTATCTCTTTTTCTACCTTCAAGTGAAGCTTTCTTGGTTCCCTGGCACAGCACAGCTCCTCAGTTCTCCTCCAAGTTCATAGCAAATGCAGCTTCCCTCTTGCTTACTCCACTTCTCTCTCTCAAGCTCTTTCCCAAGTGTTTCCCTACTCTGAGTCCAGCCGCTTCAGGTCTGTGCCTCAGATGGCCCTCTGGGTTTGCCACCCTGCTGTGCTTCTAGGTCTAGGTATGTTGGAATCTACAGTTATCTGCATCCCCACTTATCCTGACTACTGTGGTTATGAGGGGCCTCTTTTGAATGCAGACAGCCAGTCAGCCAAGTCGAAATTTATACCAGAAATCTATTACCTAATTTTTAAACAAAATGACATGAAATCAGACTTGAAGATATCAAAAGCATGTCTAGTTTCTGATTTAAGCAAGAAAATACACATTGTTACTGCTCCCACCACAGAATAATTTACTGCAACAGGAGTTCTGGATCTTATCCCAAAAATGAGATCCTCTAACCAATGTCAAGGCCAATTATCTTGTGGTAGATCCCACAACAAAAGCAGACTATTGTGATTAGAGTCAGAAGCACCACCCAGAGAAGCTGGAAAGCTTCTGGGGATTTCTTAAGGTTAGTTTTTATTTTTTCTCCTTGTGTGTCTGGTTAAATAAACTACCAGAAACTCTGTGTGTGGGCACTGAGCATCTTAAATTGGCTTGGGAGACAATGACAGGGGTGATCAGCTGGGAGTGAGCTCTTCCAGGTTTGGCTTGATTTGAGCAAAAGCCATGGTGCAAGGCAGTGCCCCTATGACACAGCAAAGATTCTCATGGCCAAGCCCCTTCAGTATGTCACAACATCCTCTTTCCCTAATCTCCTTCCCAAACATACTGCCAATAGCCATCCTATAGTTACTTACTGCAAAAGAAAAGCCCAGGTGGCTAAATTCAGGAATACTTACCCCACAGTAAAGAACTGCCTCATCTCCTGTCTCCGAGACCTCATCAGTTGCTTATACTCCCCAATCCGAAGCTTTTTGCCATCAACAATGCAGGTGCGTTTCGGTCGGGGTTTGTATTTATAGTTTGGGTACTTCTCTAAGTGGATCTTGCTTAGCCGGGCCTGCTCTTCATAATAAGGTTGCTTCTCCTGGTTGGACATTGATTTCCAGCGAGATCCTATAAATAAAAATAGCCTTAAGTACCCAAGTGGTCAAGGCAACATATTCTAGGCAAACACAACTAGATATACCTTTCCACCACTTCACTCATCTGTGTGCTGGGTGGCTCCAATTACCACATAGCAATGGCTATCCCAACTATACTCTTAGTCTGTAGTACAAAGCATATGACACTTTCTCATACTATTTCTCTCAATAGTTTAAGACTGATGCTACTATACGTTTTAAAATATATCTTTGCTGCTTAAAGATCATCGCCTACACCAAGATCTTTCCCCATCCACCTGCCTATCCTCTCAACAGGGTTAAAAGGCTAAACTTCCTAAGCATACTTTTGAGCATGACAGGATTCTCAGGAAAAGCTTTCTTTGTCCTAGAAATTCAAACATCTCCCAAACTCCAAGTATCTTTAGTGAAACTATCCTTTGACAAGATGTCAGCAGATGTTGAAATCCTTCCATATATGAAAAGCTACTGTGCACAAGTCTCCCATGGCCTAGGTAATTAAAAAACCTAAGCTCTACTTAAGAAGTTATAGCTTTAGAACCGGAAGGTACCGTTGGAATTATATATACCATTTTCAAGTACTATAAACGTTCATTCAAAGCTGTACCAATAAAAGTACAAAAATTTTTAATATGGTTTATACAGGAAGAAGGATAAGTATTCACTTCTCTAATATTGTTTATAAAGAATTATCTAAACACTTGATGAAGAGGGGATGTGTTTTTTTACATGTATCAAATTGCATTTTTGTGTCTCGTTGGTGAATAAAGCGGTAACAGCTGTGCAGGCTGGATGTTAGCTATTCTTCAGTGGAGATTTTTTGTACATAAACAAATGGAAAAGTTGTACAAATATTCTCTGCAGCCAGCAATATCCTGGTCTGCTTTAATAGCACATCCATCCCTGCTCTTTCCTGATTGTTGTGCAAAAGTTGTGTAGAAGGCTTATGCAGATATGCTTCTCTCTGTTCTGCTGGTTTCCAGCAGCTTAAAGCCCCAATTAACAAAGAATTCTTGGTGCTCTTGAAATGCTTGCACTTAAAACTTTACATTTTAATGAATATACTTACTATATTCTTTTTTTTTATTTCAGCAGCTTAAAGCCCCAATTAACAAAGAATTCTTGGTGCTCTTGAAATGCTTGCACTTAAAACTTTACATTTTAATGAATATACTTACTATATTCTTTTTTTTATTATTATTATACTTTAAGTTCTAGGGTACATGTGCATAATGTGCAGGTTTGTTAGATATGTATACTTGTGCCATGTTGCTGTGCTGCACCCATCAACTCGTCAGCACCCATCAACTCGTCATTTACATCAGTGAGTTACTTACTATATTCTTAATAATTTTTTCACAGAATGCACACAAATGATATAGATTCCCCATAGCTGCCAAAATGGAAACAGAGAGGCTCTGTGCCCATCTGAAAGCTTTCTCATATTGCTACTAAAAGGGCAGAAAAATAAGAAAATCTTCAACTTAGATATAAAACTGTAAGGCCAGAGCAGCACTGATTTTTTTTTTTTTTTTTTAGAATATCGTTTAACTAGAAAAAAAAAAAAAAGTATGTCCACGAGGAACATTTTGGTTTGAAAGGTATTTAAATTCAAAAGAATAACATCCCTATGAGTAACTCTGAAGCTCTAAAAATGAAAACCACACTTAATTGTAGTGACATTTAGTATCCATTCTGAAATTAGAAAATCAAAAGAAAAAAAAGAAAAACATATTTTAACATTTCACCACTATTTGATCTTATGTATGTTTTAAATTTTTCTTAGAGGTCACTGCCTCAAAATGCCTCAGAATCAAGTTAAACTATTTATACAGTGACAAAACACGTGTATCTGTGCATGTCCAGATCACTGATATTTACTCAGGTTAAATATTTATTACTTTTGAACAAAACATTTAAAAAATTAAAACCACAGTTTAAGTCTCTAATGTTTTTCAGCTTCTTAAACGGCTTCCTTTGAGATTTTGTCACATCGTGACAGCTTAAGTAGAACAGTGCCTTCTGTGTTTTTCCTTTTTAAAGAGGAAACATGTTGACTGTAATGCTGCATGTTGAATAAAATATGTTTAACATGTTGAGCACAATAATTCCAAACTGTACAATCCGCACTAGGCAAGCTCCACACTAATAGAACAAGGCTTGAGTTTAATCCTGAGAAATAGAGAATCACTCTGGCAATTTACCACAAACTGGGCCTCTGCCCTGTGGTTCATGTGTTCAGCTCACTGCTATGAAATTTGAACTAGTCTGTCCTGTTAAAATAATTGTAGATTTATTTTACAAGTTTTAAAGTGATCATCAGAGGCACGGTTCTGCACTCCATGAATTTCACACCATTTTGTGTTTCTATTCCTTGACGAATTCTTTCAGTGGGACATGTAAACCCAAGACGCTAAAGCAGAACACTGTAGGGTCTATGAGTGCTTCATAGCAACGCATGAATGTAAGAGAACTGCACAGTAAAAAGAGATAAAGCTTGTCTCCATGATTCTTGTTTAGCAGTGACCTCTCAAGAGTTGCTAAATTCACAATATTAACACATACTATAAATAGTTTTGTCTTAAAAATAAGTGTTTAGCTAGTCCTGCCCTGGCACCTGGTGGATATAATAACTCCCAAACCTAAATGCCATGTTATGGGGTGGGGGAGGCAGATGTGATGATGAAGGCTCCTGCGGCAGCTGTCTGACCTTCGTCTAACTTGTGCCCACCACAATCTCCCTTAGGATCCTAGTTATGCCCCTGTTTCCCACCCTGGTGGCACTCATGGGACTCGCGGGGGGAGAAGATCAACTTTAGCTGCGCTGCTGCACTTACCTAAGATTTTGCTAATGTTGGAGTTATGCATGTCGGGGAAGGCCTGAAGGATTTTCCTCCTCTCATCCTTTGCCCAAACCATGAATGCATTCATTGGTCGCTTGATGTGTGGCTCGCTGCTGGCACGGCCGCGGGCGTCCCTGTAGACTCGTGCTTCAGCCACAGTGGCACCTCCTGTTGGCCAACAATAATACTGCTGTAGTTTAGCTGCAGAGCCATTCATTGCTTTACTTCCTGTAATGTCAGGGCAGGAAGAAGAAGATTAATGGAAAGTGTTATTTTGTGGATAATGTCACATAGCTTGCCACCTGGGTCAGCTGTTTTCCCCAGGTCCTCTTCTTCTTTTCTAAGTGACTTCTTGGAAGTAGAAGGCAGGTTCAAAAGACAGTTCTACAGGCTCTTCTGATGTAGCCCTCAAAGGCACACTAAGAATTAATTTTGTGTGTGTTTTATACACCCTATCACATTTACTACAATAAATGGAAGGTGATTATAGAGCAATGAATGACATTACCTTATGGCAAACTTTCCTGCTGTAATTCCTTTCTTCAAAAGCATGCTCTTACCAGTCATTTTAGACTCATTTGCCCCAGATCACAACCACTCTATATGTTTCCCCCAAATAGAATTGTTTTTCACAATATTGTGTTCACCTGTGCTCTTCTCACTGCCTAGAAGACCCTTCTCCTACTCCTTCATGCTAAATCCCATTCATCCTTCAATGCTGACATGTTTCATGATTGAATGAATTAATTCTATGAAAAACATTAATTGAGCAATTACTATAACCTAGGTTTTATGCCAGGTGCTAAGGAGACCATGGTAAATAAAACAGCCCCTGCTTCTAAGGAGCTCACAGTTCAGAGTAAGGATAGACAATGATAACAAAGAGGGTAAGAGGTGCTACTATACTGACGTTAACAGGGCACCGAAAGAGCACCAGACAGAATGGTCAGCTAGCACCTCCTAGGAGATGAGATGTCTAAACTGAGTCTTCAAGGATGAATAGGAATCAGCAAGTGAGTGGGAGAGGAAGTAAAGTCCGATGGGAAGGGTAATTCAGGCTAAAGGAACAGAATTTGCAATGATGCTCCCCAGGCTGCACTCAGTCCTCCTGCTTTCAGGAGACATGCCCCATAGTAATTATTGTTTATGTGACTATCTCCCTCCTTTCCACTCCTCTCAGGAATATGAGATACCTAAAGTTAGTGATTATGCTGTACTCATTCTTGTATCCTCAGGATTTTTCACATAACAGATAATAAAATATTCATTAAGCAAAGATTATTTGGTTTTCAACTCATATGCAAAAGTCACAGACTGAGGCATTTATTTCAAGCGTCCTGTTCTATTTTTCTGTTTAAGTGTAGTTCTTTAACATCTATGAAACTATGCCTAAATTCCTGATGTTTTATAATTTCCAAAGAGCTGACTCTAGTAACATACGAGATTGAAAGCTCCTTGAAGATAGGACAAGGGCTGGGTCTTATTCACTGCTCTATTCCTAGGATTCATTAAAGTACTTGGCACATAGGATTTCAGTTAGTAAATTATGTTATATTAATGAATGATTGAATAAATAAATGAATGAATGAACATGGCTCTTACTTGTCTTCATGCACCCTATGCCAGGGTGATATACTGATGTATACTTTGTGATGTGGCAACTCCTGACTATCTCCCACAGATTGACAACTTTTATAATTAAACGTAAAGTGGTCGGACTGATAGCCTCAGACAAGGCTTCTACCGCATAACAGGAAAGCCTATGCCCAGAAGTTTAGAAGCAAAATGTACATTAAAATCAACATTTCTATTTTCTGGAAAAAGTAAATCCTTTCCGCTCAGTGAAGTTATTATACAGGACCAACATGATTCAATCAATTTCTGGCCCTTCCTCTCTATTTTTAGATACCTTGGTTAAGTAGAAATTTGTTTGTGTCAAAGCCGGTAATAAATTACATTATAGTGCACTATTATTTAGCAAATATGGTCATCATTTACTGCAAACAAAAGACAGTATAAAAGGGTGGGATTGGCTAACATGAATTTTTTTCTAAATAGGAAGGAGAGCAGAAAGGCTACTTTCTGAAGACTGTACAAAAATAACATATTTTATAAACAGCCCTTCTTTTCGGCCTACTAGATAGAATGATCCTTTACATGAAAAGTCTTAGATCCCAAGATGCATAACTAATATGATACCTTTTTGCCACCATACCCACAGTACATTAATTTCATTTAAAATGCACTGACCATACAGGATAAATTGATTTCACTTTATATGGGTTTGACAGCCATGTTTATTGTGCAGTGAAATGTAGTGTAGCTTCCAGCCGACAATATCCATCAACACAGGGCAATATGCTGACTGCTGGGCCAGATGAAGGCATACATTACTCTGGAAGTGAAACACTCATTCAGACACGACAGTGTCTTCTCCTGAGGATCACCATGGTAATTTATGATGCCCTCAGTGCCATTACTTTACAACTGACATGGATTCAGCAATTTATATACTGACATGCATTCACATAAAAGGAGACAGGTTTGTGGAGAATGTCAGATGCAAAAACATTTCAATATTATTCTAAGTTAACTGCTATGCCACAGGTGATTAACATTTGAGACCTGCTTCTTCTGTTGTAGCTTTCTCTTCACCTCTAGCAAAACCAAATAGTCAGCTTCCATTTATTTCTTCATTTAAAATATGTATTTCATTGTAAATGGGAAGTTTTACTGTCCCAAAGACTGACAGAGATCATAGTGGATTTTTAGATGCTGGCTTTAGTATAAACATTCTAGATTCTCTACTTGGTACCAACTGAGTCTCCCAGATATGTCATACATATGCCCAATCTCTCTCCCACTCATGCTATACCACAGTCTTCACATATCCTTCCTACTCTCTTCTACTTTACCGATTTCTACCTTTTTCCGAGGAACAGAGTTCAAGTCTGACCTCTACCCTGCACTGACCTTTACTTTTCCTCCTACATCACATATTATCTTCAGGAGCTGAAGGATAAGGAAAAGATTACACAGCAGTTTTCTGGGACTCACATGAAATGCTTCCAGAAGTTGAAAAATTCAAGCACGGTGCACAGAACAAAAACATGAATTAAGAAGGCAAAGAATAGAAAATGCTTTAGATCATGTGCACATCTCTTTTTTCTGGTCACCTCTTCTCTCTTCCAGAAGGAGTGAACCATAAATGAATGGGGACATCCTAAGCTAAACCAGAAATGTTGTATCAGATGAACCAAGATTTGGGAAGAAGAGATTTACCCAGGGAGGCCAACATTTGAAACTACTTTTAAAGCGAATCTGATACCTGATCAACTACAGCAGCGACTTTTAACACCACACAGATTGCAGTGCCCAGATCCCTTTGCAAAATCATAACTTGGAAAATGTTTTCCTGTTTTTCCTTCTCCCACTCTTCCTATTTTTGCCCCCTTCCTGTTCTATCTCCCAAATACGTAGTACTCTAAAGCTATTTTACGACTATGCAAATTATGCCCAGGAGGTCACTCTCCTTAATTAGAAAGTCAATGAAAACAACAATAACAAATCAAATTTGCATATAAAAGTGGTCTCACCTTTGCTTTCACCACCACCACTAACATCCTAGAATGGGAGTCTATCCTTCCCTAGATTTATAATATCTGAGTTAACACCTGGGTAATGTACAGAAAATACAGTAATAGAAACCACAAATGCCCCACAAATACATATTGAGGGTTTCCTCTATTCTGTCTTTTTGAAGTGACTATGCCATTTAAGACTTACATGGAATTCATTGAAGCATCCATATGAGTACTATGCAGAAAGATGTTTTCAATGAATATTTCTTAAATATTTTGATAGAAAACATTTCTCAATATTACTTTTTTTCATTTAAAGCTGACAACTTATCTATTACTTGAATTTACAATCTAAGTTCGAGTTAAGCTTAGATTCAGAATTTTAAGAAAGTATTAGAGCCTACAAAGTCAAAAGAACATTTATTAAGTGTCCCTAAACTTTGCTTCTGATACAAAATGGTAAAGGAATTGTTGCCACAGTAGAAATACTTACGATTGTATGTGTGTGTACAAATTCAGAAATTTAAAAATGGAAATTACATGCCTGGAAAACCCTTATAAACACATAAGAAAAATTTTATAGCATATTATAAATTGTTTTCAAAAGGTATACTATTAATCAGTGTATCTGAAGTCTAAAATTCACTTTGTTATAATTAATTTTAAAAATATGCATATTGTATAATTTCATACTGCTCCATTCATCATTAAGTGCAAAACACCAAACATTTCATTCTTAAATAGCCAATAGTCTGCATCAGAATCCAGAACTTGGAATGGCTCATAATTCTATGAGGCAGCTTCTTCTCCTTTTAATAGCAGAGGAGTCATTTGTGAGTTCAGCGTATGCTTTTTCATGGAAAGCAGTTAGAAGAAGCCTAGACCCACAGCTATGTACCTGGAGACGGCTTTCCAGCTGACCTAAGAGTCTTTAATTGCCAGCAACAGCAGTCCCAAATGACAGTTACTGAAAGGCCAAGAGATCAACAGCACCACAGTAGGCTTCAAGGGAAAGCAAGGTCTCTGTACGTCAGGAGAGGCTGCTCTGTACAACTTCCCCTAGAAGGCTCAAATTGGTTAATTCATCCTTCATCTCAGTTTGTGTAAAGACAAACTTTCAGTTAAAGATAGTTAATCTGCAGAGAGAAAATAGAAATTGCCAAGGCAAAAATCTCCTCAGAAAGCTGTCATTTGAATGATTTAAAGACAAGACAAAATTGAGTTTTTCCAGGTGGGTTGGAAAGAAGGCCAGTTTCACCATCACAGCCTCTGGAAATGGTCCTGAACTAATCCTGGAGAGGCCCCTTCCTGGTTAAATTCCAAGGGATATCCGAGTGAATGAGTGAGTGCTTGTGCATATATAAAATTATCCCTAAGGGGAACTCTGGTTAATTCTATAATGTGCCTAGTAATCATTTATTTATCTATTAATTCCATAAACACTTCTGACACAATTCATATGTACCCAGCATTGTGATGGGGTATACAAAGATAGATAATACATGTACTTTGTTTTTAAGGAATTTGGTCCCCAATGTGAGAAGACACATTAATTAAAAATTATAAACGATGCTAACAGAGGTAATTTAAAAATACTATTAGAGCAGGGAAAATAAGCTACTAACACAATTGGAGTGGACAGAGATGAATATTAGGGAGGCTTCAGAGTTGAAGTGGTGCTTGAGCGGCATCTTAAAGGAGAAGTAATAATTTACCAGCAGGTATGAATATGAAACTTCTTTGGGCGAGGAAATCAGTGCGAGCAAAGGCACAGTTTATAACAAAAGCAAAGGACAATTTTAGGGAATAAAAAGAAGCTGGTGATGGCTTGGGTTTATGTAAAAATGAAAAAAAGAGGGGAGTACTAAGAGATGAAACCAGAAAAGTAAATAGGGACCAAATTTGCTAAGCACCTTGAATGCCAAGCTAAGAAATCTTTTAAGGTTTTTAAGCAGAAGAGTAACATGGAAAAAATATGTTCCAGAAGAGATCAGAATGGAAAACTAAATGAGAAATTACCACTGAAGAGTCTCAATGATTACCAGTGAATTGATAATAAAGAATAGAGAAAAATAAAGTAACTACCTCTTCAAGGGCCCATTAAAACTTACATTTTGTCAGACAGAATTAATGTGATACATGCAAAATATTGGCACAAAAGGTTGTATTGTAAAATCAAATTCTGGTAATGGCAGAATAGCTCATATCAGACCTATCCTCCAACAGATAATAAATATAAACTCTGAAAAAAATATGAAAAAAAACCCCATAGATGTTGAAGATTCCTGAGAGCTACCAAAACTAAATAGAAACTGGAGTGGATTCCATCCTAAAATGAAAGGCATTTTACTAACTGAAATTCTGTTTTCATAGTTTTTCCCATGAAGACACTTCCTAGTCTTCATAGCATGGAGTGGCTAGAATGCAAATAGAAAGTCAGTCTAATTGGCTTAATGTGTCAGAAGACAGAGTTTGAACTTACAAGTGGCTGCTGACCCCTGAACTTGCCATGTATTTAGAAGACTCAGGTGAACTCAATGAAAAAATAGAGCTGTGTATCTGGAAAATCTGAAAAGAGATTTCAACTGATGCCCTTTGCAAGAGCAACAGAATTTGAATTTGAATCCTATCAAGCTAGCAAGAATTCATAAACACCTTGGGCTTTCCACTGAAACTCCAGAGGGGCAACTCCTTAGGAATAAATTCTATATGCCAGGACTAAGGATTTGCCCTAAGACTAAAACCAAAATTAAAAAAGACTCTCCCTAACAATGCAAAAACTAAGTTTCCACAAGTTCAACGTGTATAGCAGGTAATTTAACTGCTTCCTGCCCCCAAAATTAAAAATTTTCAGAGTAAGATAATAGAATACAGAGTATCTACAATGGATAATCCACAACATACAATATATAATAAAAAATTGTGACTTGTACAAACAAGCAGGAAAATGTGACTCAGAGAACAAAAAATAAAAAATAAATAAATAAAAGGAAGACAAATACTGGCTGAAAATTACCTGAATTTTGTGAGAAACATCAGCTAAGAGGTTTAAAACATTCAGGGAAATGCAGGCCAAATAAATACAAACAAAACCACACCTAGAAACTAGTTAAACTGCTGAAAAGCAAAGACAAAGAGAAAATTCCAGAGAAAAGGGACATATTACTCACAGGGAAATAAAATTACAAATAAGGACTGATTATTCACTAGAAACAATGAAGACTAGTAGACTATGGAACATCTTTATAATGCTAAAAAAGGAAATAAATTCAGAGTTTTATCCAGTGAACATATGCTTCAAAAATGATTATGAAATATACTCTCAAATGATTAAAAGCTAAAAGAATGAGTTACCAGCAGAAAAACACCAAAAGAGATATTCAAGGAAATTATTCAAGAGGAAAAGAAATAACACTCAATAAAAACCAGATATACAGAAAGAAAGGAAGAATATCAAAAATGATTTGTGATCATTTTTTCTTCTCTGGATTTCACTAATAAACAGCTAATTGTTTAATGTTTTTAAAAGGCAAGGAACTATTTAATACAAAATATAACATTGTATGGTGGGATTTATAACATATAAAAAGGTAAAATATGGAACAATAGCATATTACTACAAAAGATGAGGGTATAAATAGAATTAGATTGTTAAAACTTGTTTTATTTTATATGAAGTGATAAAATTTTAACTGTAAGGATACTCAATTAAGGTTTGATAGTGAATTCTTAGAAAAACTAATTTAAAAAAATACGAAGAGGCCAGGCGAGGTAGTTCATGCCTGCAATTTCAGCACTTTGGGAGGTAGAGGTGGGAGGATCTCGTGAGGCCAGGAGTTCAAGACCAGCCTGGGCAACATACTGAGATTCTGTCTCTACAAAAGGTTAAAAATTAGCTAGGTGTGGCGGCATGCACCTGTAGTTCCAGCTACTCAGGAGGCTGAGGTAGGAGGATTGCTTGAGCCCAGGAGGTTGAGGCTGGGCCACGGCACTCCAGCCTGGGTGATGGAACAAGACCTTGACTCAAAACAAAAAACAAACAAACAAAAGTAAAAAATACAAAGAAGTATAGCTACAAATTCAACAGAGTACTTCAAACAAAAGACCTTAAAAGGGATTCAATTAACACAAAGGAAGGCAGAAGAGGAGAAACAGAAGATGAAAAACTGAGGGAACAAATACAAATAGTGAAAAAATACTAAAGTGTAAGACCTAAGCCTAACAAATTTAATAATTATATTAAACAGAAATAAATCAAATTATCTAATTAAAAGTCAGTGATTTCTCTGAATAGATAAAGAGTAAGAATCAATGAAACAGAAAACAGATACAATAAAGACAACTTACAAAGTCAAGGCTATAAACTTAAAAAGAACAACAAAATTAATAAATCCTAAGTAAGATGGGTCAACAAAGAGAGAAGACAAAAATGCCAGTATTTGGACTGAAAGAGGAGATTTCACTGTAGATACTATCCATATTACAAAGATAAAAAGGGAATATTATAAATAACTTAATTTCAATAAATTTGACAACTTAGATAGAATGAACATATTTGTTGAAAGACACAAACTACCAAAATTCACTCAAGAATAAACAGAAAATCTGAATACACTGATAGCTAATCAATCAATTGAATTTATAACCAAGAACTTATCCACAAAGAAAATTGAAGCCCTGAATGGTTTCACTGGTAAGTTCTTTCAAACATTTAAGGAAAATAAGAATAATATTGCATAAAGGTAAGAAAGTAGAGGAAGAAGGAACACTTCTTAAATAAGTTTATGAGGCAGCACACCTTGACAGAGGTTTGAGCATAAGTGCAAAATTTTAAAATAAAATGTTAACAAATTGAATCCAGCCAAATGTAAAAAATAGATAATACATCATGACCAAGTAGAACTTATCTCAGTAATGTGAAATTGGTTTAACATTTGAAATCCAGACAGTGTAGCTCATTACATTAACAGAACAAAGGGAAAGAAAACACATGGTAATCACAACAGATTCAGAAAATGGTTTTGACAACATTCAATACTCAATCATGTTGAAAATGCTCAGGAAATTAGTATTAAAAGGAAACTTTCCCAGTCTGATAAAGGGCATTTCAGAAAAACCTACAGGTAACATCATAATAGTGAACTACCAAATGCTTTCTCCAAAAATGATCAACAAGGCAAACATGTCCACTCTCACCATTGTTAATCAACAATCAAAAAATAAAAAGCTCATGCTTTATAATTTGGGAAGCTAAGGTGGGCGGATCATGAGGTCAGGAGTTCAAGACCAGCCTGACCAATACGGTGAAACCCTGCTCTACTAAAAATACAAAAATTAGCCAGGCGTGGTGTCGTGTGCCTGTAATCCCAGCTACTCAGGAGGCTGAGGCAGGAGAATGTCTTGAAACTGGGAGGAGGCTGCAGTGAGCCGAGATCGTGCCATTGTACTCCAGACTGGGCAACAGAGCAAGACTCCATCTCAAAAAAATAAAATAAAACAAAATAAAAAATAAAAAAATAAAAAGCATACAAATTATAAGGGAACAAATAATGTCATCTATTCATATATAATTGTTTACATAAAAAATCCTAAGGAATTTACAAAATACTAGAACTAATAAGTGAATTTAACAGTATTGCAATAAACAATAAAAAATACAGAAATCAATCATATTTCTTTATACTAGCAGCAAACAATTAAAAAATAATATTCAAATTTATATATATAGTATCATCAGATAATAAAATACTTGGGAATAAATTTAACTGATAAAACTATTCAAGACATCTACACTAAAAACAATACAACGTTTGTGACTTAAAGACCTAAATAAATGGAGGAATATACCATGTTCATTAATCAGAAGACTCAATATTGTTACAATGTTATTGTTCTCAAAATTATCTACAGATTCAACCAAATTCCAATAAAAATTATCCAAAGGTTTTTTCATTTAAGGTGACAAACTGATTTTAAAATTCATACGAAAAATAAAGCAGTAGGACAAACTAAAACAAACTTGAAGAAAATTAGAGGATTCAAACTACCTTAATGAAAATCAAGGCTGTTAAAGTGGAAAATGATAGTTTTTTCAACAAACACTGAACAAGTTGATAGATACACTTGAAAAAAATCTTGAATCTTGTATCACACATTATATCCAACAATTAGAGATAAATCATGACTTAAATCAAGAAAGAAAAAACTATAACACTCCTCTAAATATACATAAGACAATAATTTAGTGACTTTAAAGTAAAATGACTCTTAGATACAACATACAAATTACTAAATATACAAGAAAACTGTTAAATTAAACTTTATAAAAATTACAACTCTGCTTATCAAAAGTCATTGTTAAAAAATAAAATGTCAAAGCGCATACTGGAAAAAATATTCAGAACACACATGTCTGACAAGAACTTGCATCCAGGATACACATAAAGAATGACCAAAAACCTCTAATTTTAAAACGGACAATAGACTTAAATGAACATTTTTACAAAAAAGGATATAGATATGGCCAATAAGCAGATGAAAAGGTATGCCCTATCATTAATCATCAGAAAAATGCAAATTGAAACCACAGTGAGATGCATTTCACATCCACTGGAATGGCTTAAGTGCTAAATGTTGGCAAGTATAGGGAGCAACTGTAACTCTAATATAATGATGGTGAAAGTATAAAACAGCATAATCATTTTCTGGCAATTTCTTCTAATTAAAATGCATATTTGCATATGACCCAGCAACCAAATTAAAATTTCTGTCAAAAATAGACTTATATAAGAATATGACAGCAGTTTTATTAATAATAGAAAAAAGGAAAATAACTGGAGAATGAACAAATTGTGATATATCCATACAATGGAATACTACTCAAAATAAAACTGTTTTAACCCTTAGTTTAAAAAAGGCAAAAATGACAACAAAATAACTCCACAAAAAAAAGCAGAAAACCAACCATCCAACAAATAAAATGCTCTTTTTTTGGGGTTACTTTTTCTGTGGACCTGAAAAGTAGGTGGCATATTCAGGCCATTGTGAACTCAACGATAATCTCATTTACTAAAATGAATTATTAAGAACAGCAAGAAAACTATAATTGATTGCTTATGAAGAGAAAGAGACATAAGTATCACTATTGGGTTCCTTGACAGAACTGTTGACAATCACAGTATTTCAGACTACTTCATTTTATTAATAGAATAGTTGATTTTCTCCTGTGGAATTCTGAAGAGTGACATAATACATTTGATAGTCCCTTATTTGGGTTAATAGAGAAAATGATACTGAATGCATTAGAAACAAAAATGTAGAAGATGAAATTTTAGAAGGGGATTGAAATTAGAAAAGAGAGTATTAATACTACACAGATTTGATTTTTCACCATATTTATCCTACCAAATTTATCTTAATACAATAGAGGTCAAATTCATTGTGTTGAAGTAATGACTGATAGATGTCTGTCTATGATTATGGAAACCTACTGCTAACTTATCATTCCTGTTCTGCCAGAATGTGAACTTACTTTCACTATAGGAAGGCTGCTTGGATTTCAAGTTTGATTTCTTCTTGCAAAAAAAAAGAAAAAGGATTTGGCTATCCTAGTGGTTTATTTGGCAGACAAAATACATTCCATAGCTGAGCAAGAGCCTTAATTATTAAGGAAGTGAGGAAGTGATGTGTTCATCTTCTGAGAAGAAGAAATGCCAGAGGTGTAGAGTATGCTTTGTTCTCTGTATCTTTTGGAAAAATTACCTAGATATATTAGCAAAGAGTGACCTACTGATAGGTAAATGACTTAAGGAAGACAAATGCAAAATATGGATACACAATTCTTCTGAGCTAGCGATTGGTGAATATGCAAGAGCCAACAGTACAGGAACAAAAGATGAATTATCTGTTGTACTTTAATTAAAGTGTTAATTCTTCATTTGCTGAATGTTGAGGAAGACCATAAGTTAATTTTAATATCTTTGTTTTCATCTTAAGGTTCTTTAGCCCTAGTAAAAACAAATCCCTATTTACTTTAACTATTGAAGCTATCTAGATCAATAAATTCACCAAATAAACTAGAGAGAGAGGATGAGAATGTGTGTGTGTGTGTGAGAGAGAGAGAGAGAGAGAGAGATGGGAATAGAAAGGCCTAGTTATATATAATGTACACATAAAAAATTCCACTGGGCACTTTGGAAACAAACTTTTTATTTTTATTAATTTAATTTAATTTAATTTAATTTTACTTTTTGAGACAGAGTCTCACTCTGTCACCCAGGCTGGAGTGCAGTGTGGTGATCTTGGTTTACTGCAGTCTCCGCCTCCTGGGTTGAAGCAATTCTCCTGCCTCAGCCTATTGAGTAACTGGGATTACAGACGTGAGCCACCACGCCCAGCTAATCTTGTGTGTGTGCGTATTTTTAGTAGAGACAGGGTTTCACCATGTTGGCTAGGCTGGTCTTGAACTCCTGGCCTCAAATGATCTGCCTGCCTTGGCCTCCCAAAGTGCTGGGGTTACAGGATGAGCCACTGCTCTCGGCTGGAAACAAACATTTCATTAATCAGAGTACCAAAGTATTTCTTTAAAGAGCAATTTACCTTTTTTATAGACTAGGCCAGAGGTCGATTTCTAGGATAGGAACACCAGGTGTACTAAGTAACTTTGCATAAAATAATATTTACAAAGTGCCTTCACTAATTACATTATCTTCGTCCTCATTACAATCTTTTAAAATGAGTAGGAAGGCAGATATCTTCTCACCCACTTTATGAATGAGGAAAGTAAGACTCAGAGACATAATAGCACCTTCCCCTGATTAACCATTTGCTGATAACACGAAGCAGAGCCAGATCTAGAACCTAGATCTTCTGACTTTCAGCCTAGTACATCACCCCTTCACCAAAGCTACCCTAATCACTATTCGGCAATCTGAAACAACTCTGAATTTCAAAGCCCACCATTTCTTGGCTGGAACATTATTTTCCCCCTTTAAGGATGCCACTTCCCTGCCCAGCTAAGCATATTAGAAGAGCCCATTACCAGTTATGAAGTTCATGCCATTGTCTAATTGTTCTCTGAAATACTGCCCCACCAAAGATGCAAGGGCATGTAGATAAAGCACTAAGGACTAAAATTATAGCTAGGATTAAAACAATGCTAAATTAATGCATTCCTTGGTTACAGGATTATGAGCAAGTGTTATTGTGGATAAGACTTCTATTTTTTTTTCTATTAGAAACTCCATTCTCTTTAAAAGATCAACAAGAGGAACCAAAGGGAATTCCCTAAGGTCAGCTCTGAGGAAACATAAACCTCTAATTCAATAACTCTGCTACTGCTCTGAAAAAGGGCTTTATTATTGCAACATCCATATGGAGCCAATTGGACATTAATGACTAATCAATCCCTCCCCTTTCTATTCTACTTAAAGTGTCACAAACCATGTTTAGATTAGCCCATTTCCTGCTTAGGATTGCTCAAGATGTCTTTTGTTCTTTCAGGACCAGCCTGATGGAGGCAGCTTAAACAAACACACGACCGGAGTGGCGCAGGAGTTATAAAGTGCCATATGTGAATGAACAAAGGGGCTATACTAAAGCCTTTTGTGGTATTTGTTAATGTTTTTCATCTGAGCTTAAAAAGGCTTAATGACTTTGTGGTGAGCTGATGCATGTGGCTGGTGGCTTTGCAAAATGAAGGAAATTCTAATCAGTGATATACCAGTCTGTATTTTCAAGAGTCTCTTTCTTTCAGTTTTGATGCCTGTGTTTACTTTTTAAAAAATTCTCAAGTTATATTTACTTTACACAGATAGCTAAATAGAGTCCTTTATCTTATTTCAACTACAGAATCCCAGGGCAGCTGGGATAACTTATATTCTTTATTTTAATGACCTGAAGGTAGCATAGAGCATCAAATATTCCGCTTATTATCTATATACTGTATTTATACATAGGAGGAGGGCTTACAAGCTGTTGAGCCCAGGTAAAAAGGCATCATTTAAGTTTGAACCAGTTTTCAGGACAACTGGGCTTAGGTTCAAGAAGATGCCCTTGGAGAATAAAGAGGCTGGTAAAAAGCTGGTAGACTGAATAATTCGTGTTGTTCAGCAGCTTTTGGCTTTATCTAACTCTAGCTCCTGTCATAGACTCTACGTGAAATTAAGAAGTGCAAAGCAAGATGAAGCAGGTCTCAGGAGTTAGTTAACAAAGATACTACTAAATTCATTCTCTCATTTCAATCTTTATCAATTGCCTTAGCCTTCACTATCTTTGCTGGACTATTATAAAAACTAGCCTTCCGGCTGATATTCTTACACCCAGTTTTAAATCCTTTAACCTCCACTTAAATACCTCCTCCTAATTTCAGCCAGAATGATCTGTCACAAATGCAATTCGGACTAGGCCACTGCTATATTTAAAACACTTCAATGGCTCCCTCATGCCCACAAGATGAAGTTCACACTCCTTAGTACAGTACGGATGGCTTTTCGTGACCTGGCCCTCTGACTATGGCTCCAGTACCAGCTCTGGCTACTCTGCTTGGAACATTTTTTGTGTTATAACACTGAACTACTTTCAGTTCTCTACACGCTGTGTTGAGTGTGTACACACTAGGAATCTGAGTTTTCTCCCTCCTTTCCTGAAATTACCTGGCCATCTTGCAATCACTCATTATTGAAGACTCGTTTCAGGGATTATTTATCCCATGAAAGTCTTACCTGGTTGCCAGGTTAGAATAAGTAGCCTAGGCTCTGACAGGTGGCACCCTATGTGTACCTCCATCTTAACATTTGCTATATTTTATCCAAATTACCAGTTTTATGTACCTACTTTCTTTTCTAGACTATGTACCCCGAAACAGTGGTAACTGCATTGTGTCTTATCTTTAGCTGCTACCCTTATCCCCAGGGTCTAGTAGCCAGGATGGCATAAGGTAAATACTCAAATGCTTACTAGTACAGTATAGTGGACATCTTCAACAGTGAGAATTTTAGAGTGAGTCTCTAATGCCCACATGTTCTATTAGAACCTGGGAATTTCTGAAATCAGATCTTGTAGAAATTTAATTTTATTTCTTATATTCTGTTAAGTGTCCTTTCTTGAAACATCTATAAAATAAGAATAATTTTGATGTGAAAAATGTACCCATAGTTGTTGTGTGGGACTCACAGATTATTGGTTCCAATCTTACTTTCTTTGATTGACTAGCCACACTGTACAGTTTTGAGATGTCAGCCTCCCTACTTCTAGAAAAACCTTGGAAGGATGGCAAGGCATGTCTGAGACTTTTGGAAATATTAAATCTGAAAACTATTCTAATGATGTAGGGTGTGTGCATATATATATATATATATATATATGCAGTCAAGTAAGCATACATTAGGACTTTCCTTAAATATCAGATTCATTATAAAATAGATAAAATACACTCACTGAATTAGAGAACTCTAACAGGAGAGGGATGTTAAAGACTACCTAATCCATACTCCTCATTCCAAATGAGGAAACTTTGAGATTTAGAGAGATTAAAATTGTCCAAGTTTCACAGTTAATAAATGGCAAAATCACAACGGGCACTCAAATGTAACTATCTCAAATTTCACACTTTCCATCAGAATGAATTTCTTCAATGGTCAGCTGAATTGTTTCAATGGCATCCAAACTTAGCTTTTAAAACTCCTAACATGATTAATTTAACTGGCTGGAATCTGTCTTTCATTAGAATGGAAAATGCAGATTATGGGAGCAGCAGAAACTAATTATTTTTTTAAGGTTAGGGTTAAGGAATGAACAGTACTGAAAGGAGATCACTCAAGGATTTTAGAGATCAATCCAATCTGATGGGCCACCAATACTTCCTCACCCTGAGAACTGGTGAAAGTATTTGAAAAGTGCCTAATATTTCTGTGGTTTAAGGGATTAAAACAACTTTCAGTTTCCATTTCTAATTAAAATTTTCTGCTTTTTAATGAAAACTATAGGAAAAAGCTAATCCAACAAAGGCAACCAATTTAGTTGCTCATCTTGGAGAAAAACAGGAGGCAGCATGGCTCAGATGCCATATAGACAGATCTAGGTTTGAATTGTTGATCTGATCTTTCCTAGCTAAGTAGCCTTGGATAAATTATTTTCTTTCTCTAAACTGTAGTTTCATTTCTCTATAAAAGAGAACTAATAATTTCTACCTTGCAGCATCTTTGTGAGAAATAAATGGGCATACATGTAAATTTCCTAGCACAGTGACTGGAACCCAATACCTACTCACTAAGCAGTAGTTCCTTTTAGAAATAGGTAGCAGTAATAATGGCAACAGAAGTAGTAGAATGCTTATTCCAGTACCAAGAACATAGCAGGTGCTTAACTCATATGTGTTCCCTTTGTAGACTTTCCTCATACCTGGGTGATGTTTGCTATATTTTACATTCTACTCTTCAGGGAGTTACTAAATAAACTCTCAAGTTAACTGAAAAATGCAATTTATTCCTTAATGGAGCCTCTTTTCTTCCCAACTGCTAAAAATATATTTCAAAAGGTTCTCTATGATACAGACTAAAATGCAATGACTAGGCATAGGGCTCAACCAAGAAAGACCATCTCACATCTCCGCAGTTCCCATATATGGGAACAGAAGTCAGACCATACTGCTCATACAGAGCCAGAAGAGAGACCATTATCTTGTGAACCTACAGATCAGCTTTTTTTAAAATAAAGGACTCATTGGAATTACAAAGGATTTGAATTATTGACTATGGAATTAAAATAAATGGAGGGCAATGAAGTTTCAGGGACATTTGACAATTGTTTTTCTTCTTCTCCACAAACAGGTCTGTAGCTGTCCAGCATGGAGCAGCTATTATCCTGTTACATTTTGTCCCTATGTAGGATCAACCTTCCCACAGAAGAGTCAGCTTATATTGAAACACCATGAGCAACTTCTCCATCACCAAAGTAAAAAATACATATACATATATTGATACCAGTAAGCTTCAATTTGCATTTCTAATATAAATTTAAAATGATTGAACATATTGCTTATGAAATGCTTTTTTCCAGGTCTGAGACTTGGGATATTACATTTTTGTTCAGAGTTACGTGCCATAGCCTATTCCTAAATGTGGCAGTTTATAGTATATAGCAAATGACGATGCATTCTTACATAACCTTTCCCCTCTGGTACTATGACCTAACTTTGGCATCATTATGTCTCAGGTGTAAATACCCATTGAACAAAAACAATTAAAAAGAAAAACCGCACTCCTAAGTGAGAGGCAAAAGTACAAGACTGATCTGTAAGGCATCGATCAGTCACAGTAGACAGTGAAAATCCTACTTATTGGCATCCAGGAGGAGAGGAGGAAAGGAGTTATTTCTAGTGTGAGTTTGAATGAAAACCCACCTAACACCAGCTAAGCTTTCTCGTGTTATAACATGGAAAGATATCTACTTGAACAACCTCTCTGAAATAATATTAAAGAGAGCAGAGGAATAAAGAGACTTACAGATCTCCAAAAGCAACCTAACTACTGCATTTCCATTATTCTTAACCTCTCTAGTCTAAATCAGTCTTGAATGATTAAAGGTTAATGCATATCTATTTGGTGGTAAAGTCCAAATTCCTCAGCCTGGGAATCAAGGCCCTCCTTAATATGTCACTCATCTATTTCTGTAACATACTCAATTCAACAAATATTTATTAATTGCAAGTATGTGCAAGGCTTTGTGTTGGGCTTGGTGGAGAAGACAAAGATGAAAAAGATGATTCTTCCCTTCTGGAGTTTTCCTATGAAAGTCTATCTGCTTAATGTGTGTGTCTGCTTAGATTATTCCCTCAGCTGAAAGATTTTCCTCTTCTTTTTGCTTATCCAAACCTAGGCTTGTCTCCAGCCACACTTCTATCAGGTTTTCCAGAACCATTGCTGTCCACAAAGCACTGCAGCTTCCTCCTCTAAATAGTAGCCTTTTCTGTTTCTTTAATGATGTACTTGAACATTTAATACCTTAAACTGCTTTGCTTTTTATGTGTAATAAGCTTGTAATCCCAACTACATTACTAGCTCTTGAAGAATATAATGTGGTCTATATTTTTTTAAAAACCTTTCCCTCCATGCCCATAACAGTATGGTGTATATAGGAGATAATCAGTACATTACAACTTGGTTGAACATATGGGTAAAACTGAAGATTTGGAGGCCATAAGTAGGGACAGATCCTGGTTAGAAAGACCTGGTTCCTAGCACCGGAGATTCAGTCTATAGAGACCCACCTCTAAAGAGGTAGAAAATAGACAGCAGATAAATGAGTACAGGCAGTGATAGAAAAGCAGAACAAAATAAGAAGAGCAATCTAGAAAGAGACATTCAAAAACAGTCATGCATTGCTTAACGATGAGGATACCTTAAATGAATCCTTGGGCAATTTTGTCATTGTGCAAACATCATAGAATGTACTTACCAAACCTAGATGGTATAGTCTACTGTACACCTAGGCTATATGGTATAGTCCATCGCTCCTAGACTACAAACACATACAGCATGTTACTGTACTGAATACTGTAGGCAATGGCAACACAACGGTAAGTATTTGTGTAATTTGTTTAAACATATTTAAACACAGACAGTGTACAGAAAAAATACGGTCCTGTACTCTTATAGGACCACCATCATATATGTGGGCCATCATTGACTTAAATGTCATTAAGTGGTGCGTGACTGTATAAGAAGACCTTGGTTAAGAAAAGATAGGAAGTCAGTAACAGAAACTGGGGGAGGACTGGGTGGGTACTGACTCTTTGGAAAAAGTTTGAAACACAGTTATCAGAACTTGAAGAGCAGGAAAGGGCCAGTTGGTCAAAGTTTGGTCTCAATTCAAATCCTGACCTTAAACAGAGAGAATTTAAAGCACATTCATAACTAGCCTGATGCTCATTAAATCCCATTACCTTAGGTTAGGCTGAATTCCACAGCCTGCAGGTAGAAAGTCAAGTGACTCTTACTGCCAGGAGAGAAGAATCTGGGCAAGGTCCACAATCTCAAAAGCTACAGTCAGTCCAAATATGTCAGACAGAACTCTATCAGTCAGGGTTTAATCTAATGTGCTGGTTTATGTGAAGCAGACATACATACCGCTGAGGAAGCGAGGACTGATTTTGCAGTCCCATCAGGAACATATGCTAGCTATTCTTGTCTTGGGTCTAATTTTCATGGTAGATAGTATTAATCTTTCATTGCTCAGTTGCTGTAGCAAGCTGGAGAAGTACAGTCATTACTCAGTATCTGAGAGAGATTAGTTCCAGGACCCCCTACAGATACCAAAATCCTCAGATGCCCAAGTCCCTTATATAAAATGGTGTAATCCCTGCACATATCCTCCCACATACCTGAAACAATCTCTAGATTACTTATGTTACCTTATACAATGTAAATACTACGTAAATAGTTGTTACATGGCATTGTTTAGGAAATAATCACATGGAAAAAGTCTGTACATGTTCAGTACAGACACAACCAGCCATTTTTTTGTGTGAATTTTTTTTATCTACTGTCGATTGAATCTACAGATGCAGAACTTGCAGATACAGACAGCAGACTATATTTCTATGCGATTCAGTAATGACGTAGACTGGCATTTCTTCCCCAGGGTAAAGAATATTCAGTCAGAAAAGTAGATCTTTTTGAGATAATTATTCATACTGCCATTGACACTTCTTTAGAAAAGGCAGCCCAATGAGAAACCAGCTATCTGGTAGGGCTAGATTCCTCACTAAAGAGAGGCTGGGTCTTTGATTGGGCTTTCTATCCTAAGCAACAATAAGCAGCAGGTTGAGTTCCTTTTATGGAGTATTAGGAGATGGAGTTATACAAGAATCTTGACATTTCACTATCTTGCCCCATCAGGACTATACATCACTCGGAGGGTTCAATGGAAATTGTTTTCTACCAACATTAAAAGTTATTTGGGAGCTTTTAAGACACAGCAAATATATTTTTTTAAGAGAAGTTTATTTGCTTGTTTAAGAGAGCTGCACTTTATATATAGTGCTGATATAAACTGGTGCACAGGATCCTCTAAAACTGTTTATATCCACAGTAAAATACATTTTTGTGATACTCATACAACAGAGTTAGTCCAGAGCCCAGGGCTTTGTGGGCTCTGCTTATATCCCAGCCTCTGTGGCTGTTACTCCTTTTCACCAGGTCTTAGGCCTTCCTCACCACCCATCCTGGCCTCAGTCAACAGTCTGCCGGTTCTATAGAGACGCAATTGCCTATTCATTTCTCTGAAATGCCTGGACACCATTTTGGGTAGGTATGGAAAGCCAGACTCATACGCCCACAGCATAGTTCTAGTTAATGTTCCCTCTGATTTACCTGAGTCTTATCTTTTTACATGTATAATTTCTCATCTTTTATTCCTGGTATCTAGCAGTTGGATACCTTCTTGGGCAAAGGTATATCATCTCTGATATAATTACACAATAATTGTATTTATTTTTATTATTGCATCATCCCTAATTGATACTTATTATATTCTAGTTGCCTTGAAGGTGAATGGCTTCAATTATATAGCAGTAAAATAATAAAGTTTTAAAAACTGTCAACTAGAATCCATCTAGACCAACTTCCTCATTGACAGATGAGAAAATTTAGCGGAAGAAAATGACTTGCCAAGGATGGAACAACCAGAATTTAAGTCTTCTAGCCCTTAAGCAAATATCTGAAGGCATGTCAAATGAAGAAATGATAAGTTTTATTGCTAGGGTCTAGAAATCAGACTGGAACCAATGGGTAGAAGTTACAAGAAAATGAGGCAAATTTTAGTTATAAATTGTTAACAAACAGCTAATTGAATGAGGATGAGCCTCTCAAGAAGTGGTCAGTATTCTGTCTTCAGACTCTCAGAGACATTTGAACAAATATAAAACAACTACTTGTCAGGGATATGAGAAGTGATTTCTTGGCCTGAATTACAGATTTGATGACCTCTCTCCTTTATTTCAAATTTGAGAATCCAAGAGTTGCAATGTAAGGCACTGCATTCTGGTAGGCTTGAACTAATGATCTTTATGCAGTTATAGCATTTAAACCCCACCCCACATTAGGCTACAGTTTGCCTCTGCTGCCTTGAATGAGTCATGTATCATAGAGTCAATCTTTTCTACCAGGAATAAGGATCTAGGAAGGGTAGGGGAATGAGGAAAACTTCAACACTTTCCAAGTATGTGGATCAAAGAATGAGCAGGATTTTTAAGAGAGGGTATTCATATTAAGAAGTGTGTTTTAAAGAAAAGAAGAACTATTGCAATCTCTGCTATTTGTCTTAAACAAAGAGCTTAAGCTGAAAATAATAAAACTATCCTGAGATATAAAACTTAGAAGCAAATGGAGGTACACACACACACACACACACACACACACACACACACAAATAAAGCTTCAGAAGGGTAATGTCATCTTGGCTGTGTTCCAGTTCACAAATTCAGTATAAATCTATATAATGCTTCTGAAAAAATGTGAGTGCAATAGTCCCAAAAGAGGGTATTCTTGGTACACATATCTATTTCCATTTGAATCAATGCAAAGTTTTAATACATGGAGGACAGCACATCATTCCAGTTCTGATGCAGGGTCCAACAGTCTGGCCAAAGATAATCCCTTTCAGAGCTCATCCATAAATTCTAGGCTTATCTTTCACTATGCCCCAAATCAAAATGAGGTACAACCTCTCAATAAGGCTGGGACAGAGTAATTGATGTGAAAATTGTTTTAAAGGTGTTAGAAGAATGTTTTCTTAAACAAACCATACAGCAAAACAGAAACAAAAGAAAAGTATCCCTTTAGAAACCCCAGGTATAAGAGAAAAAAGAAACAGGATGGAAAAGAATATATTTAAAAAGCTGAGTCTCAACTATTGTTGCTGGAGAAAAGGAGAGCCGAGAGAAAGAGGAGGGAGCCATCTGTGAAGGTAATTGGGAAATACTACTGGAGAGATCTTCTCATTAACAAAAAGGAAAGCTCAAGGAACATGAAAACTCAATTCAGCAAGTGGCACAAATACAACCTCTAAGCCATTACTCTCCTCTTTTACTTCTCTAAAAAAAATCCCTAAATGGAACCTATGATAGATAGATCATCTTTCTGATAAGAAATTCACTCAGTGTTTTATGAAGATTCTAATAATAATCGCAGACTTGGAAAGGACCTTAGATGAAGTCAAATCCAACGTACCTCTTTTAAAAGATAAAGAAACTTAAGCCCAGAGGTTCTTGTTTTTAGTCGTTTGGCAAAGGAACTTCAACTCAAATCTCCCATTAAACAGGCTAGAACTCTTTCTAGTCTATAGGCAACCTTGAAATTAGGAGAGCTGGAATAAGAATTGCACTCTTGCCTAAGCAGAATAAGAAAAGGGGCAATGCCATACGAAAAGTCCATAAAAAGTTCAACAGCTGTTCACTATTCTTAATTATATGGTGACAGACTCAACTAATCAAGCCCTCTCTTCCTTACATGTCCTACATACGAGCTAACAAATTATGTATACTCAATACATGTTAAGACTTCAACTGCTTCAAAGTATAACACAACCTTAAACATGTTTCCTAAGTCCCCGGCACCAGTGAATTTGTAGTTTTATAAATATCATGGTGAACAAGAAATGCTGTCTTGTCACATTCAAGCCAAATAACAGCTGGACTTTAAAAATAAAATTTTGAAGGCATTTGCCTTTTATATTTTTAATTTCTGTTTTCCTTGCCTATGGTTTTGTCATATGATTTTGATGAGTGGTTAATACACATCCACAGCTGCCTCTTTTGGTGACCTTTTCCTCACTGTCTCCAGGCTCAGGGCTATGAAGCATGTCTACAAGTTGCTTACTAAGTGATATTGTCATTTTCATGGCTGACAGACATTTTTCTGGGAAGCCTGGTGGAAGCAGGGCCTCATCTTCTGGGTTGGCTTACTTTCGTCACTTCAGAAGCCCCACAGGAGGATGGGGTAGATGTGCAGGGAGGGCATAGCCCCTTAAAATTGCTGTTTCAAAGCCAGAGGAAACCTGTCTGGACTGAGGGAGAAGACATCTGGGCCAGAGGCACAGTAGTTACCTATCAACTCAGCCCCGCTAAGGAGCTCTCACTCCGAATCCTCTATAGAGCACAAAGAAGTCCTGATCTTCTTGGCGCTTTTCTCCATGATAATTATGTGTGTACATATTTCCCTTTTAATCTTCTGTCTTTCCTCACTAGACCATATGTTTAAAGAGGTCAAGGACATCTCTGCTTTGCTTCCCATCGTTTGTTCTAAGTCTAGTTTAGGGGCTGGCACATGGTAGGCACTCAAGAAATGTTGGCTGGTTGTTTTTTTAGACCAAAGACTAAGTGAAGGAGCAAATAACTTTTTTAGTTATTCTGATACTTTAGTTTCTTCTTAATCTTACTGTTAAGGGAAATATGAAGGAACAAAGTAGAGAAAGTATCATGTGTACCTGTTATCTACTCTGACTTTAATATGAAGTGTAACTCCAGCAGACTTTGCAATCAGCTCAGCCTTGAACAGATGCCAGGATACATCCTTAAGTCAGCAGAAGGCTGCTACCCATGCTAGCAGTCCTCACAGAAGCACTGCACTTTGGTCGGTATTAGAACAGGTAACTTGACTCCATTCATGAACCCCCAAAAGCACATGAGGTCTCAATGGCAACTTCTGGGCAAGCTTCTGAAGGGAGGTTTTCACATGCTCCTTAAGCTCCTGGGCCACTACAGCCCTTCTACGATGACACTCATCAGGCACTGCTGCTATGTGTGACAGAGTAACATGAGAGCTGGCATATGGCATGACTTACTATATTTAGGGCAGAGGAAATGGGCTGTACTGAGGAAGGTCACAAGGAGTTTGTTCAGAAAAAAGAAGGGACCATGTGTTTCTACATATACAGTAGGGGGCAGTATGGCAGGCTGCTTGAGAGAATCTCAGCTCTAACCTTAATATGTGGCTCATAGTGAGTAATTTAATTATTCTCAGCCTCAGTTTTCTCACCTGTAAAACGGAAAAAGTAATACCTTCTTCACAATGTGTATAAGGATTAAATGAGAAAATGGGGGTAAAAAGCTTAACATATTCTCTAGTATATAAACGCTTGATAAAAATGTTTTCTAAAAACAAAACAACCAGGGAAATTGGTTTGAATCTAGACAATCCAGGCGTTGAATAGAATATCCAAAAATATTTATATACAGTATGTTTCTCTAGAGTTAAATTTTTAACTTTTTCCTTTTATATAGTTAATAACTCAGACCATGATTTTTAACTTACCAAGCACATGATATCACTAACTAGATAATGACATTACAGAGAGATAACTGACTATATTTACACCAAATATGCAGTTAAGGAAGCAAATGAAAAAAAGTGAATGACAAATTGAGAAAAGTCTTTGACAGCACAGGTAAGGTGATAGAGCTCTGTAACGACCAGTCTGTTGTCAAATAAATAGACTGAATACTCCAAAGTAATGAAAAATATTTATTTCATTACATATGGTCAACAATTTAGGTACTCTACAGTACCGTCTCCCAATAAAATTGAGATGGGCCGGACCTGAAGTGCTTCCACACAGGCTTTTAGATCAGCCACAATTTCTGTGTTGCAGTCAGATGGTTAACTGTGCAAGTAACATCATTTGGACTTCCTGGCTTCCTAGGTAGAGGAACCTCAACCCTTATCAGTGGAAAACCTGCACTTTTAAGTGCCTATGAAAATATCGGGCTGTTGATAGACATTCTTCAAGGAAGACAGCAAGCATATTTTGAGTCCTCTTTATGCCTCCCTTCCTACCTATCTTCCCTCTTCCTTGTTCCTTTCTTTCCTTTCTCTTCTCTTCCCCTCCCTCCCTCCCTCTTTACTCCCATATACATATACACATCCTAATCAGAATTTATTTTAACACCTTGTCTCCCAAACTATCATCAAACATTAGTCTTTCCTACTAGTATGAAAAATTATCATTCTGAAAACTTTCTGAAGGGCTTCCTAATGTCTAATACTACTCATCTCTGAGTCCTCATTCCAGGGATTTCTGGGCTGCCTGGGATGGCCCCAGGCTCTCACTAGAAGCCATGCCCAGTTTAGATGCTGCTATGAAGTGTCTTCATGTGTTTTCAAGGGATTAGGGTCCTGGAAGAAACCCTGCCAGTTAAAGGGATACTAGTGAGATTCTTCCCCTTAAGCTAAAGAAGGACTTTAGCTGGGACCTGAGATGGGTGAAGTATCATGTTACTCTGAAGAGAACAAATTAATCTTCCCTGACTGGTGGGACAGATTCTGCCAAAGGAACAGCTAACGGGAAAACCAGTCTCTACTCTGTGATGACACAGTAAATAACCAGGCAACATTACTACTAAAGTGCTGACCTAACCCATAAATTGTACCCAGACTCTGGGGAGCAATTTCTGCTGATGTGCTGCTGTGCATTTAAAACAAACAAACAAAAAGGGAAGAGAAGTGAACAGGCATTGATATTGGTGTGGGTAAATATTCTGAGAGGAAGGCTGGTCTTTCTACCCAGACTTCTGAAAGACGTTAGTAATGGTTACTGCATAGGCACAGACTGGGCCTTCCCCAAGCAATTATTAAGTTTATGCTAAAACTGCTGCAAACTATCATTTAATCCCCAAAATGGTTTGATTGTACCTGGGAATCACTTGATTTGGATATGCTAAATACTCTGATTTGATCATTCCACAATGTATATATGTATCAAAATCACTTTATACCCCATAAATGTATACAATTATTACTTGTCAATGAAATATAAAATAATGTTTAAAAGTCCTCCTTTGTATGTTTTCCCTTTTTAAATGCAAATGCAGTGAGATGGATGAAACACAGAATTCTGCTGTTCATTGAAATGTAGAGGATCCTTTCATTTTAAAACTTTGATGGTAACTTGAAGTACTTGGATTGCTAAGTATTCAGTAATGTAAGATCTAGCTGCTTCTTAAAGTCTTCTACTATAATGCACAACATAACATACGTAGTTAAATAGTAACATTTCCTTTGCTTTGCCTAAGAAATCTAGCTGATGACTCCTATGAAAAACTATAAAGATCCTATATCTAGCTCAGACACACCTTTGGAAACACATGGAGCAGCAGAAAAGAGCTAGAGAAAAGCCACTCACCCTCTGCATCTTCTGGCCGAGTAAGGTCGATGACACCTGGGCCCAGTTTTCCATCTTCATTTGACTTTCCCGTTAACTGGGGTCCCAGATTCTCAAAGCGCGTTCTTTCCTAGAGGAACAAATAATCAGAGGTTTATTCTAGTTTCCAAAACAGCCACCATTTCCTTCCAGTTTCTATCTTACTTAATGGGCAAAAGGTGAATTCAAAAATATTATTTCTGACCAACATGGACTCTGAAAATCTTTCAGGAAGATTCCGTTGAAAGCTGTTTGTGACACGGACAGCCCTTACAGCATCTAGACCACAGTACCTGTAGGGAAAGGAAACCTGTGACAGGGAACCTGCCAGAGCTTCTGTGCATATCTTCACTCTGTTGGATTTGCTCCAGTAATCTAAAAAGAACGCAATAGAGAGGGTTGAGCCAACAATGCAAAAACCTGAAAGAGCAGTTCCTATTGAAATAAACGGTTAAATTTAATGGGAGAGGAATTTTCTCATTTAGAGATCATAGTTTACATTGGCATTCCTGGGGAAATACAAATCAGAATTTTATGCACAAGGATTTCAAAAACAAGTATTTCAAAGCAGGCCAACCAGATAACGATTGATACTACTATTTTGTCTCAGAATTTCAACAGTGATTTTCTGGGAACTAAAAAGGAGGACATCACTCCTAGCCAGCCACGGTGCCAGCAAAGTTAAATATCCCTGCTGCTTTAGGAGGGAAACCCAGAGCTGTTTTACTTGTTCACCAGTTCTTCTAGGAGTAGGAGTCTGAAGCATCATAGTGAACACTCCCTCTGCAGCTCTCCGGATCAGTAGCAGAGGAGCTCATTGACCATCATTAATATGGTGTTCCTGTCTGCAGAAACACAGCGCATGTCCCCCTCTCGTCTCCTTACTACTCTCCTGACTCAAACTTGGCTTTGTGTTGTGCTTATGAATGAATGAAACCTTGTTGTTCATTACTATGAAACAATATTAAATGTCATGTCAGCTTGAATTTACAGACATGAAATAGCAGCTTCCAGCTCCGGGAATGGTTTCTGCATGTTATACTTAATGCATTATGCAGCAGTAGAGTGCTGATTGCTGTTCAGTCTATTGTTCAATGACCTAGTTCTGTACTGAGCATGTTCGGCATTAGATGGAAACACTCTGAGTGTTCTCTTCTGTAAGATGTTTAGAAACTTGGAAATATTCTTAAAGAGCAAACATACAATTACTTGATAGAGGCTGTGCCTCATTTGTACAGCCTGACTACATTTGTGCTTTCTAATATGATTATTTTTGAATATCATTATATTTCTATAATTAATTCCCATCAGTCAAATTGTGCAGGAAGTCTTCCAGTTCCCCTTCATCATGGAATATGTTGAAATCTGTGTTGGAAGAAAACACAGCATAAACCTTGCTTTAATCTACGCCATTTCTATGAAAGATTTGCAACAAAAATTACAATCACGAATTTCCCTAACTGGGTAATATACTCACAAGTTTAAATAGCAGTATGTGGGGAAACCTCTGATATATGACACTTATAAAACACAGAATGAAAATAAAAACCAAATTAAGTGCGGTTCCCTAATATCTTCTTATGTGAAAACACTGGTGCACAAGAACAAATTAACCCAGATGCAGGACACAACAAAAAGCAACTATAAGCCTTGTGGGAGCTTCACACACAGTCAGGGAAAGGACAGCTGCTTTTAATCAGCCAATTTCTATTTTTGAGTAGCACTTTGGTTGTCACGATGTAAAGAAAAAGAATTAAAGTGGAGATGAGTAGTACCAGGGAAAGCAAAATATTCAACCTTTGTTTTATCACATTGTTTCGCATTTCAAATATTTGCATGTGAATGCTTTCCCTATGTTAAATGCAAAAGGAGTTTTGATGTGACACCTGCAATCTTCTTGGAAGAACAACCTTTAACTGTATTTTCATAGGGGGAAAAACAACTTTCTCTGAAAATCAACAGACCGTGCTATCTATCAATATGCATATTTCAAGTATCTTTCTAGTCACTCATTCTCTTTGATTTTACTGGAAAATATTCTCAGTAAAAAAATAAAATAAAATAAAGTTCCTGAAAGAATATCAATATTTTGACAAGGAAGGAGAAGAGGGAAAATTACATGCCATGGTTTGTAAAATCCTAAGACAACAAAGCTTACATGATGATAATATCTTTTCTTTTATAAAAAATGAAGTGCACTCACAATTCAGTAGTATCAGCTTGTTTTTAATCATAACAAAAAACATTCAGAACATTCAACAACACATTCACAGTGTCTTTGAAGTCATACATTTTTCTGACTTCATTGAAAAAAAAATCTGCAGAGATACTTTCCCTTTAAAATGTCAATATTTTGACAGAGTAGAAGTCAAGGAAGAATATCCCATGAAACACTTGTTAAATAGGAAGAAAATAAATCAATGATAGAAATTGTTTTGGGCAGTGGGTTGCATTTTAGATTTGGTAATATTAAGCACTTGTGTTTGAGATTAAAGAAGGACCCTGCAAAGCCATGCCCTTTCATATAAATTTCCACCTAGTCTCCCAGAAGATTTCCTTCTTTTCTTCAAAGAATAGCTCAGAATATTTATTTGCCAGCCACATAACCATAAGATAAGAGGGCCTGATGTCTACAAGTTACGTCTGGGCAGCTGAGCTAAGCAAAGATTTTACCAGTGAGGTTGAACATTAGCCTAGTAAACACAGGATGTGGATGTGGGCACAGAGAGAAGTATAAAGATACTTTGGTTCCAATAAGCTTAAACTTCTGCCATTAAGTACCCATGAGCATGCCCCTATATGGAACAAATATAGACTGTGGGTGGCAAGTTCTTAAGTCCAAATTTCCACACACTTGAACTAGCTCTCACCATGTACATAGCTCCCAAGTAAGATATGTTGGAGATATAAGCAAAATACCTCAATGCTAATTTAATCCCACCCCTTCCAGGAAAATTGCCCCATCTTCATGTTGACAGTGGATTTTACATGCAGCAATGTGATCAGACACTTACTTATGCATTGTCAGTCACAAACAGGCAGGCAACATAAAAGTTATTGAAAAAAAATTAAAGTCAGCTCTGCTGTGTTGTAGGACTGTTGGCTCTCTAAGTGCTTTGAAATTATGATGTATGAAGTAGATGTTGCATATTAAATAAAGATATTTAAATGATAAAGCCCCCTTTAGTGGGAGCTGATGAATGTTAAATGTTACAAGCCACAAGCCAGTAGCATCCATCATCTTCACATATTATCAGAGTCAATGACGGGGCAGCCTCACTGATGACAGATAGACTGCTGCATTATTATCCCTTATTTCCAGAGTCACTGAACAAACCATTCAACTCTTCTGGCATTATTTTTAACTTTGCATTAAATTAGCAACTTTTCCCTCCCTACCATGGCAAGATTGATCAATTTTGTCTTTGCATGGGTGGAGAGAGAGGATGAATTTGGGGTAACTAAAAGAACAGAGGTTTGTTTTCATCTAGGAAAAAAATCAACTTCCTCTTACTGGCATCAAATGTAAAATTGTGATCTGGGGAAAGAACAGCAATGAAACAGCAAGCACACAATAATGGCTTTTCTTTGCACTTAGATAAAAGCTGAATTTTTGATGTGCACAGTATATTTTAATAAAATTTTATATACTATGTTTTATACACTTATTGGCTATTCCATAATAATGTGTGTGCTAACAGTAAAATTGCTCTTAAATTTATGTGTGTTATTTATACGTTCCCACGTAACAATGCTTTTTGTTGTAAAAAATATTCTGTTTATTAATGTAACTTTACAACCACTGCATCCAAGATCCGTGGTAAATTAATGACATTTTTATTATTTTATAGTGTCATTAAATTTTTACTGATCACTCCATCAAACAGAGGCAGTAAAGGCCATAATGTAAACTGGGACACTTAGATCAGGCAGCAGGAAGACATTCCATATAGTCTGAAGAAAACTGCTAGCAATAAATGATATTTATACCATCTTTAAGCATGTGAGAATACTTGGATAAGTTTGGCAAAACTGTTTCAGTAGTAGAGTGGATTGTGTACTTAAATAACAGTTTGCTTGCCAGAGAGACAAGTCTTTTTCAAACCATATGCGAAGTGACTGATTGCAGCCATCTCCTGAAAAACAACATGTGAAATGTAATGATGTGCTGGGTCCCTCCCTTCTGCATTACCAAGACTGACCAGCATGTACCAGGCCTCAGATTATTTCAACATGGTCCTCTTTGCCACAAACTGAAGTGGAAAATGGCACACACTGAGAGAGGTTTTTTGTTTGCTGCTTTACAAACAAATATATTTCATTTAAGTACACATGTCTGGTCAATGATGTGGTATATTTCATTCCAGTGGTCTGAATGAGAGGTACTTTACCAACCTTTATTCAAAAGCTCATTTCTAAGGGGTGTCTGAATATGGGGGATCATTCACGGCAGCCATGGAACATACAACTAATGGGCCATTACCTATAGCATAGTTAAAACAGGTAAAAAATGATTATCTCATGTTATTTTTATGTGTAAAATGCATGATAATTATGATACTCTCTACATTGACTCTCTTAAATAAACCTAAATGTGTGTTATTAACTAATTGCCAAATATTCTATTTATGTATATATAGAAGAGTAAATAAATTCTATGCTCATATAATTATGGATTTAGAAACACCTAATTTCTACATGGGCATTCTGGTATGATTCTTTCTTAGGTAAATAAGGATTTTGTTGTTGCATCCTAAAATACATATTTAAATATTAAAGACTTAAAAATCTTTCAAATGTGTAATGATAAGGAATTTTGCAGGGAAGGTTAATACAGCCCCACTAATCATGTTTTGTGTGTATTCCTAAAGCAGAATTTTCTAAGAAAAATAACAAATATATGTATTATGAATATAAGTTCTCTAAGGCCATGACAATATTCTGAGATAATATCTTATCCTCAGAGTTTCAGCTATGTCTAGGTTATTGAGTGTAAGCTAAATAAGTCTTGTCATTTTCATCCTAGCTCTTAGCTTCCATTTTTATGAACGTTTGATTTCCATTTTGTATTTTGATGTATTTCCAAAACTCTTTCCTAAACTGAAAGTAAAGATTCCCCTGCAAAAGCAGCTTTCTCTTTACCCAGCTTCCCCTCCTTTCCTGTATTCACATCAGGGCAGAGGAGTCAGTGTGATTTGTCTCACTGCTTTTCTTGCCCTTCTCTGTCCAGGCGATCATCCAGGATTGCTGATTTTTCTTCCACATAGCCTATTGCTCTTGTCCCTCTCTCAATGTCATCCTGCCATCACTAACTACCCCAGCACATGTCTTCATGCCCACACACCTAGCTCACTGCTGCAGCCTCCTTTCTGATCTGCCTGATCCTTGGCACTGTCCTCCCCAGTCCTTTGACTCACACTCTTCACAGAGTTCTACTTCATGTCTCTGATTCAAAACCTTCCATAGCTTCCCATGTCTATTGCATTTCCTCCAAGCTCCTCTACATGGTTTTCAAGATCTTTCATATACTGCTCCCCACACACCTTTTTAAACTCAATTTCCTACAGTTCTCCTGTCACATATCCTCTGGTTGGGGTGGGCAGTGACTTGCCTTCCAATAATAATACCACGATCATCCTTCCTTCTTGCTTCTTCTTTGCCAAATCCTATTCATATGGAAAAACTCAAGTTTTCCATGAACTCTGTAAACTCTCTGATCTACCTACCCTCTGATATACAAAGTGTCTTAGTTTTGCCTACATAATTAGCCCCTAGTTACGTACTATGTTAAAGAATTGGATTTTTGGTTCATGCATACCACCAAGCCTCCCTCGACAACATCAAAAGATTTTTCAAGCCAGAGATTGTATCTTAGACTTTTTCTATATATCTTACAGAGCATTTAGTATTAGTGTCCATAAATACTTGCATGTTTATATAAGGCCACATAACTAATCTAGTCACATAAATAAAAAACATGCTGCACAAGTATCTAAAAGGGCAATAATAATCAAAACAAGGAAATTCAGAAAATACCTTAGATATTTTATAAAAGAGGTAAATAAGTAATCTTAGAAGAGCACAATAGAAAAATGCAATTTGATCATATAATTTCATGCGAAAAAGAGATTTTGAGTATAACTTGGAATTTTTGCAGATTAATACAATCCATCTTTGCAAAGTCTTTGCAAAACTCTGGCAAAAGAAGATACTACATATCATAAACGCTTGGCTTAAAAAGCAGTACACATTTCAAAATAAAAGGTTCTGTTTTGTTTTGAAAGCAAGGCAATGCTAAGTATAATGCTAAGAGATATTCTGTCTCTTACTCTGAACGACTTTCTTTAATTCCTTGTTCTATACATATCTTGCCATGCTGTGATTCTCCAGAAACATTACTTCACCACACATGTGGTTTCCTTTTTGACTTAACAAACACTATCATTTTGTTATACTTCATTTTATATCCTTTATTATGCATTTAGTAATTTAATGAATGGTCAAAAATGTAGGCTTTACACTGGAAAGCAACCACATGTCCAAAAGGTGATTATATTTTGAGGGAATTATTTCAGAGGCATTGCACTTACTTTCCTAGTGACATTGTGATGCTTCTAGAGTAAGTAATCATGATAATATAGACTTTGACTGGATGAAATGAGGTTCATTATTGAATCTCGTTTTTAAATACTTTTTCAACTAAAACTATTAATTTGTCTAGCTTCTCATACATTTTTAACATCAAAATTTTGCTAGCACTTAAGAATTAGTTAAGGACTAACTGCTGTTTTCCAATTGTGTTTGCCATCACAGCATAAATAGATCTATTGATGTAGAAGCAGGGAAGAATGCCACACACTGATCATCTACAATGTGCAGAGCCCTTTCCATTGAGTACTTCCTTTAATCTCATACCAATACTACAAAGAAAATACTATTGTTATCAACCAGAAGAAGGTGAGGTTCAAAACTAATTTTTATATGGGTTAAGTCATTTAATCAAAATTTAGATAGGTATTTGTACTGAGGTGAATTTTGAATAATAGCTCTACAATTACCATGTGTTCTCTTTGAGCCTGTTCCCATATTTGTGAGATGGAATAGACAATGCTCATGCTGTAAGGGCTTAATGATTAAATGAGAGATTATACATGTGAGTGCTTTGCAAAAATACAGCAACTCATAAAATATCCACTTCTGTTAAAGATATTATTTAGTGTTTGCTAAGTATCTCAAAACTAAACAACAGTGAAGACAGTGCCCTTATCCAAAGGTCAATATCCTTTCTCCTATATCAACAATAGAACAATACATAACCAAAGATGTTTTGCTTTCCCTTCCTCCCTCCCTCCCTCCCTCCCTCCCTTCCTTCCTTCCTTCCTTCCTTCCTTCCTTCCTTTCTTCCTTCCTTCCTTCCTTCCTTCTTTCTTTCTATCTACAGAGTCTCACTCTATTGCCCAGGCTGGAGTGCAGTGGCATGATTTTGCCTCACTGCAACCTCTGCCTCCCAGGTTCAAGCGATTCTCCTACCTCAGCGTCCCAAGTAGCTGGGGTTACAGGTGCACACCACTACACCTGGCTATTTTTTTTGTATTTTTAGCAGAGTCGGGGTTTCACCAAGTTGGCCAGGCTGGTCTTGAACTCCTGACCTCAGGTTATCTGCCTGCCTCAGCCTCCCAAAGTGCTGGGATTACAGGCGTGAGCCACTGCGCCCAGCCAATGCTTTCCATTTTATCTTGGATGCTAAGTAACTCAGAAGTAAATTTAAATCTCAACTTTAGTAACCATGTAGGAGCTGGATAATTATTCACTACTTTTAAGCACTCAAGTCTTCCTTCACTTGTATGGTAAGAACCAAACTTCTCTGCAAAGTATGTATGTCTTTTTATGATCTGGCTCCTGCTCCCTCATCAGCTTCATGTCTTATTCACTCTAGTTTATACTCTCTGTTACAATAAAATGGAATTTCTTGGAGCTCCCTGAACTAGCTATGATATTCCATAACCCTACATATTTCTGAATACCACTTTTTCTTTCTAATTATGATGTCTTCCCTTCCAGATGACATCATAATTAGTCCTTTCTAAGCCTAATTAAAACATCTGCTCTGGACAAAATCCTTTGTTGACTTACTTCCACCAGCCCTGGGAAGAATCTATCATCCCCTTTCCTCTAACACCCCATCTTTTGTTTTGTCACCACATTTATAAAAAAATATATTGCAATTATTGGTTTCTATGTCTGTTTACAGGTCTCCTCAACTTGCTCCTCAAGGTACAGTATCCATGTCTTATTATCTCTATAACATAAGTACCTTCCACAATGTTGCACATACTAGGCTCTCTGGTTGTTAAATCTTGGTAATGTTGGTAAAATTGCTTCTCTTTCTTCTTTCATTTTAATTTTACTTTTAAATAAAATACAACTATTTTCAGATCCTATTTAGAGCAGTGAAATATAAATAACTAAAGACAGATAAATACAAAGGAAGGTGTGTAAGTCAGTTAAACAACAGAGTGATCTCCTGGTCAGGGTTGGCCCAGAGCTGTGATACAGAAAATCTGCCTTATTATTATTACTAGAAAGGACTCTCCAAGAAGAATTTTCCCTAAAATCTGAACCATCTCCACAAAAAATATCCTGACACATCTCTTACATTGCTTAGCAATTCACCATTAGCAACTCATTCTTTGAATTAATTAAAAAGGCCAATCTCTTACGAAAGGGCAATAGAATAAACTGTTACAACAGAATTATATTAATTTCAGTTTAATTCCTCCTGAGAAACAAGAGCATTCCTAGGGAAGATAATCCTGGTAAAGCCAAGCAAACAAAGACATTGGTCAAGGGAGAACCTTAGGCACTGTAATCACAATGAGATAACGTCACAAGATTTGGAAATATCCAAGCTGAGTAAAGATGGTTGTTAGGGGCTGAATTGTGTTTCCCCATAATTCATAGGTACCCCTAGTACCTCAGAATGTGACTGTATTTGGAGATGGGGCCTTTAAAGCAGTGGTTAAGTTAAAATGAGGTTCTAATGGTGGGTCCTAATCCAACTCGACTGGTGTACTTGTATGAAGGGTACATCTGGACACAAGAAAGGACACCAGAAATGTGTGCACACAGAGGAAAGAGCATGTGAGGACACATCAAGACAGCCTCTAGCTACAAGCCAAAGAGAGAGGCCTCAGAAGAAATGAATCTGCTAATACCTTGATCTTGGACTTCCAGCCTCCAGTACTGTGAGAAAATGAATTTCTGTGGTTTAAGTCTGCAGTCTCTGGTAGTTTATTATGGCAACCCTAGCCAACTAATACAATGGCGGCTTCTACCTCTTATGCCATGAAAGGTGCTAGTTGCTTTCCAAAATTATCAAATAATAAAGTAGCATATTTTAGAGATAAGGTCCTATTAGCCTCAGAAACAAGTATCTAGAAACTTCTGTCTTTAGGATCCAGTAGCAGTTCTATCTGTTGACAGCCTTGCCCATCCATCTATATATTTATCTATGATTCTTCAAAAGAATAAGTTATCCTTTAAAGGGAAGGAAGTACTTGACAAAAGTTTTCAAAAACAGGAAGATTTACACTTGAGATAAGAAACAGAATCAATAAAGACTGCTATAAGCTGTTGAGATAAACTCTAAGAATGCTGATATATGCTACTGGACCATAAGCATTTTGAGGGAGGGAAAGTGTCTCACGACCTGCTCTATGCCCAGCAAGAACTGTGCGCTGCAAGCAGAGAAGCATGCAGCACATGCCTGCTGAAATGAACTAATGTCTGAAGAGCTTCTTATGGAGACGTTTTATGGACCTTTCAAAAACATTCTCCAATGATGTATGACAAGTTTCCCTCAGGATTTGAAGAGTACACCAAACTAAGCGAGTTCTATCTCCACACCCCTGGCAAGGACAGCATCCTAGACATCTCCTGTAACACACATGTAGACGCTTGTCACTGACCATCAGATGATAAATGATACAGTAGCATTAACTCTGAAGATATGAGACCCTTTCAGGCTTGGGAGCCACTGAATTAAATTAGTTTCATCCGGATTATAGTGCTAACTGAACCCCTTTAACCAAATGCTTTCTTTCTCAATCATATGGTTTTAATATGGTTTTAACCAATTGCAAGGTTATTTATAAGTTTGCAACTCCAAAGTAGAGTTATAAAGCGTTCAGATTTAAGTAAATCCAGTTGTGTGGCAGCCTAACTCCTACTTATATGTGGTTTCAACTTTTTATTCGTGTACAGAGGCATGATGCGGATTTGTTCCTGCATATTCTCTGATTAACCATTTGTTTCAGTAAAAAGTTCACAAAAGGTCCCACTGTAAAATTACACAAACTCTTATTAAAACTGAACACATGGTGTAAAAAGTGGAGAATTCTATCTCCACCTAAACCACCACCAAGATACTGTTATTCTAAAATGTACCACATGAACAAAGAGTGTCACAATAAAATGAATGACCAGCTAAGCAAATGTCTTTGTCCAAAAAGGTATCTTGGGAATTCTATTAGTTCAAAAGCTACGTACTTGATTTGAGGTGCCTGTTTAATTTATAATGTGTACTTTTTAGTATTATTTAGTATTATATTGTGAAACACAGGTGCAGTTTATTCCAGTTGAAAACATCAAAGCTATATGAACCAAGAATAAATATTTTCTTCAGAAATATAGCTTCCATTTCAATTTTAGCTGGAAAACTGATAAGTTTGAAGATTTTTCCCTCAGAAACATAAACACAAAAAGTGGAAAAACGTAAGGTATTGCTACCATGTATTTGTTTTAATTTATGAGATATATAAGCATATTGTATTCCTAAGAGCTTTTCCTATAATTTAAAAAAATATGTATGCTGCAAAAATGACACATATTTTAAAAAGAAAAATAGGAAGCATGAGAAAGTTTTAGTACCAGAAGGAAATGTAAAGGCCTCTTCATTCAAAGAGCAATGGGACCAAAGAGGTCTGGACACTTACCACAGTCCTGAAGCTGGCTGGTGACAGATCCAGAACATGCCTCTTAGCTCCAGACTCTCAGTCTCCTGCTCCTTCCACTGAGCTACTCTTACTCTACAAACTATGCTAGTCCCTGTATGATTCATCTGCAAAATGAGGGAGTTAAGTTAACTTATCTCCATAGTTTCTTCCAGTTCTGAAATCTGATGATTCTATGATATTTGACTTTCTTTCTCTCTAAGATCTACACTGCAGCACGCATTGATAAAATCACTTTACCATGTCCTAAAAAAATTCTGAGGAATTATTCATCTCAAGAAAAGCACTAAAAACAATGCATTTTTTTCAAACAAGCCTACCAAAGCATGGTCACACTTAGCCAAAAAGCATCTGTTGGCTACTTCTGAAATTCCGTGGCCACCATAGTCAAAAGCAAGAGAAGGGAAGGGACACAAAGGCAAAGGAAGGCAAAGAAAGGATGCAGGGAAAATCAAAGGGAACATATTTTCATCAGAATGTGGCTTAAAGATTCCTCTGTGTCCCTAGTTTGAGACTCATTATGGTGGCACTAGCCCAGAATACATCTCTTTTTGTCTGCAAGTAAAGTAACATAAATGCAAAGACTGCTGCTAGGAAGAGGGACTTTCTTCAGAAGAAAACTGATTAACTCCTTAATGTCAAGATTTTGTATATTCTACTGTTATCCTCCTTCTAGGAAAAAAGAAGCACTAAATAAGGTCAAATGATGTCACAAATGAGTATTCAAATAAAAAATAAAAATAATCCAGGACTATGTCTCATTGTGGAAGAAGCTTTTCTTAAGATTAAATAAAATTAAAATTTAGAAACTGTTTTCATTTCATACAAATTAAAAAAAAGCATTGTGAAATTGAAATTTTTAAAATAAGTTTAAAAGAAGAAGAAAATATTTAGAAACGCTTTTCAAAACAGTACTCCAATATGGCACCATTACAAAAGACAAAAGATAGTGTCCAACTGTGGGGATATGTGTTAATTGTATGGTTTTCCAAAGATGTGGGAGAACTGATATCAATTACAGTATAATTACCATTACTTCCAACAGAGTTAACATGTAGTTACCACAAAATAACATACAATTAACTGGTGTCACATTGCACACCAGACTAAATAAGATACAAATTAAGAATTCCCAAATGTAGCGATAATACTCTCCTATCTCTTAAAAAAGACAATTTAAAAAAAAACAACTTTTCTCTGATAATGTCACAGCATTTGCAGTAATTAGTATAATTATTCAAAGAGGGAAAAACTAAGATATATAAGTTAGAAATCATCATTTTTAGTTATAAGATAAAAAACTGCATAGGGAAGGAGAAGCCTATATTAACAAAAATGTTAAATTTAATAAGCTAAAGCTATAGTAAATAAAAATAAATTTCCTTCACATTTCTTTCAGGTCCTGAAAATCAGGCAGCTATATTTTAAAACCAAATTTAAGAATGTTCTTAGTTTTTACTGATACCTAATATTTTTTACTTTACTTATCAAACATGGAACAAGAGCCTGCTTTAGTCGTACTATAGAGGGACACAGAAATGAGTCAGGCTCAGTTCAAGACAGGAATTTAAACCCAATTTTTAGTTCTTTGCTATGTGAAGCAGTAAGTCATGTCTCAATATAAGCAATTTCCTTATCAGGAGGTGAGCTTAAGGGACAAAGAATGTTACGGTTCAGTTTGAAGAAGTAGAATTCCTTCCTGGAATGTCTCAAGTCAGCAACAATAACACAGGATGCCTCCACGTGCTGCATATGAGAGAGGGGCACGTGTGGGAACATGTACATGCTCGCCGCACATCTAGGTTTAATTAGAAGACAACTGAAAATGGCAGAGTGCAATGCTGTGAAGTTGATGGGAGGACAAAGGGAAAGGAGCTGTATTTTAAACACAGCTACAGTGTATCTGCTATATCTGTTTCAAACATCTGGGCTTCTAATTATTTATTGAACTCATGTGTAAGACTTATTTGGGAACACCGCAAACAGTTATAGAACAGGAACATGCAACTACTTCGTAAAATACTTGCAGGACTGAACTCTTGATAAAATCTTGAACAATATGAGTGAAAACTGCTCTGACATTATTTGAGTCAATGTGTGAAAACCATGAAGAGGTTAGCATGCTAAAAATAAATTTTGTACACAGTCTGCTAATTAATGTGGCAGACAATATTTTATTGGGAACTTAAATTTTGCATAGTTTTGAAGATTTACTTTATTTCCTACATCTGACTTTTTTTTCTGTTTTTTTTCCTTTGTGGTATCCAAAGACTTACTTGAGATTAAATGAGGCTAGACGCATTTGTAAAAGGCTGCACAACTTGTTTGAAGATTACATAAGCATATGCATAGATTCACAAAGCTTTCAGGGCAAGTCTGTTCCCTATGTAGTCAATATTTTCCTTTTTTCTATGAATATGGAGCTCGGGAATAGATGTATTAATTTTGCACCCAGTTCCATGTTTTATTCCATTGAATTCATGAAGCATTTGTTAGGCTCTAAGGGAAACCAAACTGGCTAGGAGGGATGACAACAGAACAATGATGGGTACATTATTATTCCATGTTATTTCCTCTTGTTCCCACATCACTGTTACATTCCTCTGATTATTGCAGTCTCAAAAAATGTGCTGATCACTGTGTGTGTTAGGCAACACTGCAAGACCGAGAAGCTAATATCCCAGATAGAGTACATTATGCATGTGATGTAAATGAGGTATGTGCTCTCCACATATCAGCCGTTTGTCATCAGAGAGCCAGAGAACAGAGCGGATGGGTGCGAGTGCTTTTATTCCCTTCCACTGTTTCCACAATAGTGAAAAGAAATAAGTAAATAGAATAAAAATCACCTGTCCTTCACAACTGACCTTAATTGGCACAAACTTGAAATATTTACAGTGTAATGCATATTTTGGGTAGAGCTTTTTGTTTGTTGTCATTATATTAGGAAAACACAAGGCTTGTCATCTTCACAATCAGAAATCAGAAACTGAAATGCAGCACATTGTAGATCATACCAGCAAGGATAGAGACTGCACCAATTTTATTTCTCAAAAACTAAATCGTAAGGTATTTTAAAATGTGGACTCTGAATTCCTGGTCTAAAAGCAAGTGCTTCAATGTAAACACTCCTTGCTGCTGAATTAGAAATGATGCTTAGATCACAGGTTAAAATCTCTAAGTGAAATAAAAACACTCCAAGGGCTCTAGGACATGGGCTCAATAAACAAGCACATGTTTATTCCTACAGCTTGAATAACAGCACTCCTGCCCGGATAAGGAGAAACTTGGAAAATTAGCCTGAGCAAGATGTGAGACAGAGAGATAGTTCCTTCAGTCCTAAAGATTGTCTAATAAGGTCCAGGCGCGGTGGCTCATGCCTGTTATCTCAGCACTTTGGGAGGCTGAGGCGGGTGAATCACGAGGTCAGGAGTTCGAGACCAGCCTGGCCAAGATGGTGAAACCCCGTCTCTACTAAACATACAAAAATTAGCCAGACGCGGTGGTGGGCTCCTGTAATCTCAGGTACTCAGGAGGCTGAGGCAGGAGAATCACTTGAACATGGAAGGCAGAGGTTACAGTGAGCAGAGATCTTGCCACTGCACTCTAGCCTGGGTGACAGAGCAAGACTCTGTCTCAATAAAAAAAAAAAAACAAAAACAAAAACAAACAAACACAAACAAACAAACAAAAAACCAGATTGTCTAACGAGAATAAACTAAAATGGATTTGAATGGTCTCAAGGAAAAAGGCAGTTATTCATAGAACAAATAACTTCCCAAGTGAATGTTATAATTAACAGTTTTTAAATCTCTAAAATTTTTAATGGCATTTTCAGACCAAATAACAACTTAAGAGAAGGTCATGAGTATAACAATTATAAAAGCTACAAAAGTTTTTATAATATAGCTCTTATTTAACTCTGCTGCATATATTTGACAAAAAGAAGTGTATAACCTAGGAAAGGAGTAAATCTGCTTTTCACTGATTAAATAAAACTCATATTTGAATTTGCATTATGATCAAAATTTTAGTTTTGTATAACTGAGGTGATGACCAAAGGATTAGCAAAAAAAATTGCTTGTAGAGAGCCAAACATCTCGACTGCTTCAGGATCTGAATATTAAAATATCATTTATATAAGCTTCAGGTTGTACATTGTGTTCTCTAACTGGCAACGTGACATGAAGGGCTGGATTATTAGACCGCTTAAACGAAATAAAGTCTTAATGTAAATATGATCTATTTAGGAACTCTTAGGTTTGAAATATTAGTCTTCCCTTGAAGATTAATATGTTTGCAGCACTCATACTTGTACTTTCAATTATTTTAAAATTCATTGACAATTATAGTTTTTCAATTGAAAATAATACAAAATTCTAAAAATTCATTGTCTATTGTTCTAAACAGTTACATAGTTTGCCTTCTGCGTAAGTTGATTTGACTGCAAACTTTACTCTTCTTTAGTATGGTTTCTATTTGAAGGTAAATCAATACTTAATACTGCCTCAAATATCAACTATAGACAATTTCTATCTCATTATGTTACCTTTTAAAATTGTACAAACTTGAGGAAATGATTCTGGAAAACCAGTTTGTACAAAACCACATGAAATTCACTAACTCACAGTGTTTTGATCTCATCATATCGTGCTGATCAGTAAATCCATCTACATTTAGCTAATCCTCAGTCCTCAGCTAATTCTTTCAGCCAGAGATATTTGGTACAACCGACCTGATTTGCTTGAAATAGACTTCACTTCCTTTCTACATCCTCTCCTTCCCACCACCACCCACAAAGATGATAAACAAAAATTGTTTTATTTATGGAAAAAAAAAGTGATGACATGCTACTTATTTATGCTATCAGCCTAAGGCAGCTTTGAGTCTACCTCATTCCAATGAAACAGGAGGCCAGGAGGCACACAGCATAAAGCTTCCCTTCTGGGCAGCAATCAGACTCAGTTCCCTTCCTCCTCACGCAATAAATATGGTCAATGCTCAGACTTTGTGGCCATTGACAGCTTACAAATTGTAAAGTCTTTTCCTGCATATTATCTCATTTGTAAGGCACAATCATCCTAATTTTACAGAATATACTGAGACTTGGTAAGATTTAGAGACTTGCCCAAGATGACACAGATAGTCAGATGTAGGCCTAGAAGACAGATCTCCAGCTTTAACATCGAGACTAAATTCTACTGATTCACATAGCTTAATTTGTTAAACTTTACTGAGTTTTAGGTACATGAAATCAGGAAGATCAGCATCCATGTTGGCTTCCAAAGCTTTGTAAGTTGGTATTTATTTTATAAATTTAACCTTCGGAAGCTATTCAAATCCAATACTCCACTGCATAGCCATTTAAATAAATGAAATCAGCATTCGATTCTGAATAAATGTGTACTGTTCATCTCTCAGCCCCCCTCGGCTGTGCATATATGGTTAATTCTTATGCAGCTTTAGAGGACTTATCATTGAAGATGCACACTCAAGAGCTCCTGTTAACTGTGCTGCTACCAAGGACGCAGGAGTAGGGTAGGTAGATATGCAGGTATTACACACTAGAGCCCTGACATAGAAGAATGCAGAGGCAGCAGCTGCCTCCTGTAACTATAAGAACTTGCAGAAAAATTATCAGTGGTCAGAGACTGCACCCTAACTGCAGTAGGCTGTTAAGATTGCAGTGAGAAATGAAGCAAGGAGAGAGGGAGGGTAGAAAAATAAGAGGAAGAAGGGGAACAGGGAAGGGCAACGGAGGAGCAGGAATGGAGAGAGAGGGTAGGAAGGAGGTTAGGGAGGGAGAAAGGAAAGGAGAGAAATCTATTCTCACACATACCAGGAGGCAGAGACAAAGAAGTGTGGACTGAGGGCGATGCATCCACAACCTCCAGAATAGAAGACAGATGAGGAAGTGGCAGTGAGCCCAGCAACTTGAGACAGTGAAAGAGACTTTAGTATTCTAGGGCCTTTTAAGAGGCAACCCTCCTATAATATGAATTTCCTCTGTCTGAGGAAGGCCAGACACATTCAAAAGGGCAGACAGATGAAAATAAATTTTCATCTCCATAAGAGGAACTACTTCTTCCAAAGTCTGGGCTCTAGTCACAAGCACACAATCAATGAGCATTTTAGGCTCAGTGTTAGGGGAAGAGCAAAGTGTAAGACATGGGCTCTTCCTTGAAGTTACCAATAATGGTAACAATGTGGTGCAGTAAAAAGTATATAATTTATATAGAGAAGAGCTGGTATTTGAACCTAGAGTTACCTGCATGAATTTTCAGGGTTTTGTTCGATTTGTTAGTCTATAATGGGGGCTAATAAAAGATACCAATAATCTTTACCTCACAGGATTTCTCTGAACACCAAATGTGAGTTTTATATAAAAAAAATTCATCAGTCAAAAATGCCTATAATTATGTTAATTATTTCACATTTTCATGTAGATTTACAATCCTATATCATCCTGAGGTTTCTTCCACAGAGAAGAGTGGGAGCAACTTATTAGTTGCTTCTATAATTGTGTAACAGGTTGACTGTCTCCAAGTTTATCTATGTGGAGAAATACACTCCATTTACCTCAGCCACCACTACCATCATTATTCTTTATTCTCTCTCTTTCTTTCTCACACACATACAATCATACATACAGCCTCTGGGTTTACTTTCTTAGCCAGGCATTCAAGGTTTCCATCATCTGAATCCTGCCGCTCTCTAACTCAGAGTCCACTTCTCTCCTGATTGAGCCATCCTCCGGCCATTATTCCCCATATGCAGAGACACATGCCCCATCCATACTCATGCCAGGACCCTGCCTAGACACTCCTCCCTATGTAGCCTGCCTGTCCTTCCTTTGAGGGCATTTCAAGTCTCTCCTCTACTACAGAACCTTTTTTCCACCCAGGGATTGATCAGGACAGCCTCCTTTTATCTTCATTAGCTTAATTAGCCTTACAACACATTTCACTCGTTTGGCACACAGACCCTCTATTGTCTGGTTCCCTTTTATGGATCTGTCTTATCTTCCAAATCAGACTACCAGACTACAGTCTCCTGTAGGTCAGAAAGAGACCAGTCGATATTTACCTGAATCCCTAGCACCTAACACCTGAACCCATACATCAAATGGTCAGCACTTCCTACCTAACACCCTGTGATGTCATGTGGTTGCAAACAACAATAAGGGAACCAGAAGAATATTTATTTGCATCTACCTTACTTCACATATATTATCTAATTTAATATTTTCCACAAGCTTATACATTATATTCGTCATTTCCACCTTCCAAGTGAGTAAACGTAGACTCAGAAAAGTAAGCAATAGGCCCTAGGTGGCATACCTAGTAATACACATGTTGTTGATCATTAATTAGGCTGAGAAGCTGAGATTTGGATTTAGACATGACTGATTTCAAAGGCTCCTGTTCTTTGTTTCATTCCTGATGTTTGCCTAGACCTGGAGAAATCATTTCATGGCAATCAAATTGGTGGTCTGGAATCAGAAAGGCTAAACTTGCTGCCAACCTCCCTTGAAGGAGTGTTATTAAGATCAGAAAACTCGGTCAGGTGCTCATGCCTGTAATCCCAGCAATTTAGGAGGCTGAGGCAGGTGCATTACCTGAGGTCAGGAGTTTGAGACCAGCCTGGCCAATATGGTGAAATCCCATCTCTACTAAAGATACAAAAAATTAGCCAAGGGTGGTGGCAGGTGCCTGTAATCCCAACTACTGGGGAGGCTGAGACAGGAGAATCGCTTGAACCCAGGAGGTGGAGGTTGTGGTGAGCCGAGACCATGCCATTGCATTTTAGCCTGGGCAACAAGAGTGAAGCTGTGTCTCAAAAAAAAAAAAAAAAATTAAAAGAATCAGAGAACTCATATTCTTAGAAGAATAGAAAGGACTTGAGAAACCAATGCGATTTTGTAAATATAAGAGCTCACTAAAATGTTTCTTTGATCTAGAGATGAGGTTTGTCTTCTTGCCCCCATTTTACAGATAAGAAAATGGGTATTAATTTAAATGTTGATATTTTAATCTCAACATAGGCAAGAGGACCCCAAATTTATGGTTTCTCTTCTTAAAAAAATATATTGACTCTCAATATGGGAAGATAACAATTTAAAGGATCTCCTTTGCTGAGAACTACAGGGGACTGCCACAGCCCAGAAGATATGAGAACTAAGGCCATTGCGTAATGCATTTTACAAGACACCCTTTGTGTTATTTCAGAACCAATGCTGTTGACATTATTTATAAAAAGATATAAAGGGCAAATCAGGGTTGCACTAAAAATAAAATCAAGCATTTCCATCCATAGTGGGAGGACAGCACTTTGGGAAATTCTAATCTTAGTTGCAAATGTCAAAGATTGCAAACTGGATCTTAGCTAAAAGTAAACTTCTGTCAGACTGCTCCCAATGGCACATTTTTGACAACCAGATTTAAGACAATGCTGAGAGGGAACTAGCGATGTAAAGAATATATAAAGTACATCCATGTGCAAAGTTTTCCCATACACTCTCTATTCACAGCCCTAGGCCAATCAGCTGAAAATGAAAATAATCAAGTATAGTAATACCCAACACCATAAAGAGAAGGCAGAACACATACATGAAGACTTATGCAGACAACACACATACACTGTCATACAGACCGTCTCACATATACGCCCAGGTCAACTGACACAGACAGACATACAGATTCAGAGACAGACATAGACATGGACTCAGACATACCTACAGACGTACGAATGCAGACAGGTGCACACTGAGATAGACACACAGACACAAAGAGATACTGACAAATACACAGACACATTATAGATGCATAGTCAGACAGACACACAGCACTGCTATAGATATAAACAGACCTATGGAAAAACAGGCACACATAAATGTACATACACAGACAAGGAACAGACACAGAGACAGACTCACATATAGATTTATACCCACAATGAGAAAGACATGAACATTCAGAGTTCACTCACATGAACACTCACAGAGTTACACACATAGTGCAGTCACATGCACACACAAACTCATGTACAGCCGTATATAATGTGTGACCTTCTGTGACCTTCTTTTCAAGGCACATCAGGACACAAGAGCAGGGATAGGTTTGGGGGAAGGAGGTGAAGTCCGTCTGTCATTGCAGACAGAATATGGGATTCAAAACAAAAAACTTTGAAGTCTCTCAAGTTTAATATTACCTCTGTGAATGTAGGCAAATGATTTGAGCTCTTTGAACCTCATACTCACCTGTAGAAGAGGAATAATAAAAATTCCACTTCTTAGGATGTTTGCTAGAATTAACTTTAATTAATAAATGTGTGAAAATACTTTGCAAACAATTTAAAACACTGACATTTTAGTGATTGTTATTATTATGTTCTTAAAACTGCCACAAGCAAAGAAAGCCTCTTAGGAAAAGAAAAAGTTAAAGTATTATTCACCTCATCTATTACTAAGAACACTTAATGAAATCTATTTTTTAAAAATTGATCTTTAGGGAACTAAACATTTATACAAAATGTAGTTATAGAAAATTGTGTTACTGGCATCAACTTAAATCAATTAATATTATACTGAATGCCTACTATGTGCCAGGCATGTCTAGGAAGTGTAATGTTCTATTTAACCTACACTCTGTTTAGTGAAGCTATCATATACAATATATTCCATACTTGGTATCACTATAAACAAGGATGATAGTATAGAACAACATAAGCTGCACTAAGACTGAATTTAGCACTTTGAGACCATATGATGCCTTAGAGTCACCACTATAAGCATCTTAGGACCGTGAACATTAGAGCAGAATCTGCAAAGCACACAGGACTGAGCGCCAGAGAGACAGGGGACTGGTCCCAGTCACAGTAACACCCTGTGGCTGGATTTGGGCAATCACTTCACTTCTCTGTTTCTTCATCTATAAAATGAGGGGCTGTACTAAATGATCTCTAAGGGCTCTTTTAGCTCTGATTCAACTCTTCTTATAGTGTGATGAAGAAGTGCTGACTAATGGTCTTTCTGTTGAGAGTGCTGAATATATGAATTTTTACTATACTACTATAAAAACAAAGAAGTTCATATTTCATATCTCTAAAGGGAAAAGATCTGTCATCACTGGACTAGAGGTAATGTGGGCAAGTTATGATTCTGTAAGAATAGAAATAGATTAAGAGATTTTTGGACAGAGCACACATTAGATCCCTAATTCCCAAGGGCAAAGATCTCTGAGGAAAATCTTCAGGATATACCAAAACCAACATCCAAGAAATGGAATGACAAAGTCTGCAGAAGGTTCAGATAGCTTTTAAGCAGGGCACACTCCTCCCAGCTCAGAAAAATCCAGGTGGACCCAGTTTCCTAAAGGCATGCACACAGTAAAACAACATAGTGTGTTTTCAAGTCATCACTTGTGCTTCTCTGAGGAATCTAAAAATCAGAATTCAGACAGATTCTTTGTTAGACTTAGGAGGCAGCTTGTACTGTCTTGAGGAGCTTTGTGAAAACTTAGGAAAACAGTTTAGAATCTACTCAGCCATTCTAAAGTTGCATTTTAAACTGAACCCAACTTTAAATGTAGCAGACTTTTAAAAATATATTTGTCACTTAAATAGTCTCAATTTTATATTTAAAATTTTTCCCACAATCAAATGACTTCAAACTTACTATTTGTTGTGATGATAATCATAACTATATATATTTTCTTTAATGTGCTCTTTAAAAATAACTAAAAAATCCCTGACAACATGTGCTTTGATTTTGTTCTGCAACTCAGATATTTAAAAAATGTTTACTACAACAAGTGGATTCTAAAGGCCACCTAGATGGATCTGATTTAATTTGGAGGTTAGGACTTCTTCGGAAATTAATTTCTTTATGTGGGGTGACATAGCATTAAGTCACCTGACACTATACTTGTGATACATCTTTCCTCTGCATACTGGTTGTCTTTCCACTGGGAAAGCCCTGTTTCCACAACAACAGGACAGCTTCTAAGCTAAGGAAGGGCAGGAGTGCAAAAGAGACCAAGGCCAATTTAAAGAAATTTCAAATGGAGTTCCTCCTACAGAACTGGTCTTGGGAATCCTACAAGAGAAGAAAATGGATTTTTAAATACATAATCCTAGGTACCTGGCTTATGGTTTCATAGTTTTTTGATACAACCTGTAATAACCAAGGGAACTAAGTGTTATTAATCGCAGATAAGGACATCAAGGCTCAAGGAAGTCACAGACCTGTGAGCTGTGGAAGCAGAATCTGAAGCCCTGGTCACTCTGACTCCAAAACACATGCTCTCTTCACTCTTGCACACCTCTCTAAAGGTCTCGCCCATTCTTTATTTAAACTGCCACCATCACATTCTTCTTAAAATGTAGTTTAGATTAAATGTGCCCCATCCACAAACACCTACAATGGTTTGCAATTATCTAAAAGGATAAAACTTAAGCTAGCCACGACAACCATCTCTTTCAGCCTGCTTTTCTACGAATTATGTGTCAGGTTCTGAATGACATCACTTATGTTGATTATAGTTGGCCTTTCATATCCATGGGCTCCATATCTGAGAGGTCAACCAATTTTGGAAGGAAGATATTAAAAGAAATTTAAATTAAAAATAACAATACAATACAAATAATAGAAATAAAAAGAGTACAACAACTATTGACATAGCATTTATGTTGTGTTAGGTATTATAAGTAATCTAGAGATGATTTAAAGAATATGGGAGGATGTGCCTAGGTTATATGCAAATACTATGCCATTTTATATAAGAGTCTTGAGCATCCAGGAATTTCGGGATCTGCAGGGTGGGGAGGTGGGGTCCTGGACCAATTCTCCAAGAGTATTGAGGGATGATTGTACTTTATTGGATCATCACAACAAACCCTTATCATAGAAACTATGCAAATTAATAGCATTTCTCAGATGGAGACATTAGGGCTGTCTAACTCCAAAGCCTTTGCTCTTATTAACAACCTTAATTAAATGGATGGGAAAGTAGGAAGGAAAGAAGAAAAGAAGGGAAGGTGGAAAGGTGGGAGAGAGAGGAAAAGAAGAAGACTGGGAAAGAGGGAGGAAGGGAGTAAGCATTTATTAAATGCCCAATTGGTATAAATGATATTTTATTAGAAGGTTGAATATTGAGTTATTTAATTCTCAAATCCTGATATTTTTATAGATTAGGAAACTTAGGTTCTGAGATATTAGCATAATAGTGATAAAGCCAGTACTGAACCCTGGTTATCTTTCCACTTCACATGTCTAATACTATGCTTTATATATACTAAGTACTTAATACAAATGGAATGAAATTTTTAAAAAAGTGTGTCCATGGAATAAAATGCTGCAAAAAAGTATGCAATGTCAGTCACATTACCTAAACTAAGGCAAATAACTGTAGGTAAAAATGCATCTAAAAGATAAACAAAAGGTCTGTTAAGAAATAGCCCTGCAAAATTACTGAGTTCTCAAACTGAATAGGAATGTTATAGGTACATTCTTAGGTATGTCTCAAGCTTTTGTGAGGACCCAGAGGAGAGCACCTATGTTTCTTCTGAGAAGCTGTTTATGTTGTAGCATACTGTGGCTGTTGTAATACATTTCCTTTTTGCCTGGTTACCAGGAAGCTCACAATCAAGTCTGTGGTCCTCCTTTGGCAATTAGGTAAATATGTATGACAAGAATTTTCGTGCACTTCACTTATCTCAGCTTTACCTACTTACTTTATTTTCCTATCCTTAATTTTTCTTTCCCACAATCTCCTCTCTATTTAGTTTCTATGTTGTTTTACTGCACACATCACTGCAAACCAGCCAAAATTCTTTTTACATCAAGGCAACGTATAAACACAAAGAGTACAACTGTACCGTTTTGCTCCTTAATTCAAATAGAATAAAGCCATTGGTCAATTCTAAACATTTACTGTGTTTGATCAGTGAAAACTGTTATTAAGGTTAAGGTGAATACAGTTAAGACACATAATGTAGATATATGTATTACATGATCTAGAATAGCATATATTCAAAGAATCACCTTGGCAATCTCAAAGACCATTTTAGAGGGTCAACTAGATCAAAACTATTTCCATAATAACTCTAAGATATTGTTTGCCTTTTTCATTCTTATTCTCTCTTGAATGTACGATAGAGATTTCTAGAAACTACATGACAACGAGACAATTTGGATGTAAAAGCAGATACCAGAATCAAGCAGTCTTCTAATAAATCAGACATTAAAGAGATTCATTAAAATGTAAAGCAAAGCCATTCTTCTATTTTTTTACTTTGAAAATATAGTTAATACTCAAAAATGTTATTTATATTACTATCTAATTGATTCGTTATTGTTATCTTAAAATAAATATTTTTTAATGTTTTAGTTTTAATATTTAATAAGACAAATATTGGTTGCTAAGTCCCACATAAATCAAAACTCTTTAGGGTCTTTGATAATTTTTAAGACTATAAAAGGTCCCTGAGACCAAAAAAGTTGAGAACAGCTGGTCTGGAAGGATTAAGAGATTACATCTAGAAGAGATTAGATCTAGAAGGATTAAGGATTAAAAACTACCTGCCATAGTGGGAGGTTAGGTCTATGAAATCCTCATAATTAGTAAGTTTGCTCCATACATAACAAAATCAACAACTCTTTCACAGAATGTATGCAATATTATTAACTGTATATATCAAATTTTAGCCCTTTCATTGAGAGATACATTAACTAGATGTGGCCTTTTGACTAAAACATGTATAAATAAAACTCAAGGCTTTATATTTATTCCTACACCCACGCCTATCCCTAGGAAGTATTCCGAACTTATACACTTATATATAAATTCTCACCATTTTTTTCTGTTTAAAGTACAGAGAAGAAAGGAGGCAAACAAGTTTGTTGTTGTTTTTTATGAGTTTGGCCTTAAGCTAGTAGCTAGGCAACCAATCAAGTAGCCCTGACAACAGAAAGAAAAAGAACTTAATGATTACATTCAGCCAGGAGCTTACATACAGAACTTCATAGTTGCCCAATGTTATTAGTTCAAATGTAAAATCCAACATTAATAAACCTTACCTTGCTTTTCTCTAATTTTATAGCACTTTTGATCTGTGTATGTTCTTTTAAAAAAATACTATCGCAAGTATAAATATGGCTATTCATTTCAAAGAAATACGTATGAAGCACATATATCTAGATAGACTTCTTTAGCTCATAATTTTAGCATTCACTTCATTAAATTGATGTTTGAAACTCAGATGTGTGTCTTGTTTTAGATTTTAAGTAAAATTGCGCTATCAATCTCACAGAGATGTACGGAACAAATGAGATGATGGAAAGGAAATGCTGGAGTAAAGTGATCCAGAGCTGGTCTTAGTTTCTTCATCTGTGAAACAAGGACAGTAATACCGACATCCCTGAATTTGGAAAGGTTCAAGAGCGAATATATATGTAATAATATATTTGGAGCATAGAAAGCAGTATAAAAATATTCCTTGTCGTGACATAAAGAAAGAGTAGTACACAAATGTTTTTTAAACAGTGACTACTGCTCTGCTTTGCAAATGAGGAGAATTACAATTAGAATTTCTTCCCTTACTGCAAAAATCTCTAATGTGCCTCACATTCTTCATAGTACAAGTTGTTGTCTTGAGAATAGGTTGACATAGAAAAGCAACACAAACATGTTAGTCAACTGCTCACAAAAATGACAATCCTGATTAATTAGGACTATGTGCGCCTTTGAAAACAACCAAACCTCACTAGTCTGCGAGCTATAGAAGGAGCTCATTCATTCCCAACACACTTTGCTAAATAATTTTCTCACAAGCCCCTTTCGTTTACTGCTGTACAGCTATATTGATCCTCTGACTAAATTTATCCTGTCATGCAACAACGAATACCTGAATCAATTGTATGAATAACAAGGAGCTATGATAATTGACAATGCGAAGCAGAAGATGTCCAGTATGTTTTTCTTTTCCAATAAAAGGGGGCAGTATTACATCAGTGTAATACTGATGTGCTATTCTGATATTTGTGAAACATATGGGTGAAATGCAAGAATCTACACTTTCAAAAAATGAACAATGGCTTTTTAAATAAATGGGAACAAGTTTACAATGTGCCCCAATGATTGGATTATTTTTTTTCCTATTTAATTCACTGAAAAATATTATTTGGGTATGAGAAATGTAAATAGCTATCAAGAATCAGGTCAAGCTTTTCCAAAAAATTATCGATTAAAATTCTGCTTTTGTGGAAATACATTAAAGAATACATTAAATAAGTAGGAACAAAAGCTCCCTAGCACACTAACATAATCAGAGTTAAGTATTATCATGTTGGCTTTAGCCAGATCCTAGCAGGTAGCCAGTTTATACAAGTCACTCCAAAAACGAAAAAGAAATATGCATATCCTGACTTTGTAAGAAGCTGCCTGTTAGCATCTTACTATCCTTTTTTTCTCCTTCAAGAAATTTTGAATCCAAAGACCAATAGGTTGACTCATTCACCAGTGGAGAGTATCAAAGAAAATAAAATTTAAAAACTAAACAGCAGATTTGACAAGCTGCCTGCCATCTGAAAGTGAGAAAGAATCTGATATTAATTGAGCATCTTCTGTGCAAACTATATGCTGTACATATGTTTCTTCAAAATATCTCTTCAAGAAAAGGATAATTATCTCCATTTTATAGAAATGATCATTGAGACTCAGAGAGGTTAAGTAAATTACTTAAGTAACACAGTTAGAAAATAGCACAGGGAGAACTGAGACCCAGGATTAACAAACTCTAAAATCCATGCTCTTTGTAATCTACATGTAGTTTGTCTTTCTATGACTGCTCCTGGTCTAGCCACCTCTTTTGTTTCTTTGTCTATACCAGCATCATTCAACCTTCTGTTTCCAGTGCCAGCAGCAACGGACACCATGGCAGGAAAGAATGCCCTACCCAGACAGAAGGTGACAAGTATAGAGAAGGCAGGGAGCTAAATGCTCTTCTGTTTTGCTGTTTTTGTTTATTTATTCCCTGCTTTATTTCATCAAAGCTTTGAGATTGCCAGTGTAAAATGTAAGATATCATAGGAAATTAATAAATGAATCTGGTACTGTTCTATAAGTGGAAATATAATTAACTAGGAATTAGGAAAGCTGAGATTTAATTTCTGTCCTGCCACAAATACACTATGACTGTGGGTAAGTCCTTTTATTTCTCTAGGTTTCAGCTTTCCCATCTGCCTATTAAAGTGATTGCACTTGATCAAATGTAATGCTCCCTCCAATTCTTTTACTCTACAGTTTTAATTCTACCCATATACTTCAGAGGCAAGTAAAGTGTGATAATAGTGTCCACTGTAGCTCACTTTGACACCTGATGAGGTCAAGCATTTTTCTCAAGTGATTCCCAGATGAGGAAGTGAATAGCAGCTTGGGACACATGTGTACAGGTGTGTAATCTGACTTTTCATGAGCAGTTGTGATCAGTAGGTAATCAGTCTACTGGCTTACATAATACCTATGCAGGAAAGCATTCCAACCAATGCTTTCACTGAGTCAGCATTCAAACATCAAAAAGGTCAGAGAGTTACAGAACATACTTTAACATCTACCCCTTCATTAAAAAGGCCCACCCTGCCTTGCCTGTCTTCTTGCCAGATGCCCTAGCTTAGCTCTGAGGAGACTTAGAAGCAGCCTAATTAAAATTCTGCTATGTATTGTCATGACTAAAATACTCTCTATCTTAGAGATGTCAAAACAACAAAATTTGGTAAGCAATTAGGCTATAGTATGATCTAATTGCACTGGTACTCAGACAGAGGTGAGGATGGCTGGTGTTCTTGGTGTGGAAAGCTATAACCCAGGGCGGTAACTTACTTAGACATCCGCTGGCAGGACACTGACAATTCATGCACGGAAGTTATGTTGAAATGATGGAGCAGAACAGCTCCTAAGGTGCCGTTACAGTCTATTGTCCCTACAATGTATATATTTAACAGAGCCTAAATACCCCGTGACACAGCCAACCAGAACAACTCCATTGGTGCCGTTCTGGCCGATCAAGTCAACAATGTTTCATTTTAAAGTGCCAAAATAGGAATTTACCCAATACAATGAGACCTATCATGAGCAAACGTGTAGCCATATGGACACATATATGATTCTATATGTACTATAAAGATATAAGTATCTTTATGTCTGTTAGTAAGTGTTGGCCCACATTTATGATATACACAAAGACTGTCTTGTATACATCTAACATTACTAAATGTAACAAGCTATAGTGGACAGTGTTGTGCAGCCCCAATCCCCCTTCAGTACTGGAAGATTTATTCCCTCAGCTGCTGGAAATGCTGTTAGTAGCTAGCCCTTAGCTGTTGGCCCTCTTCAGCACTGCCCTAGCTGGAGAGAGTCACCTCACTCAAGGTCATGTCCTCTTCCCATAGCATCAATTATCCAATGACTGGTTGATGCAGGTATATAAAAGCTCACACTCTCACCCCAACTTAGGACAATTCTGAATGGCCGTAGCAGCCAGGAAACTTCCTATGAGGTTGCTAGAGGCCCTAGTTGAGACGGCACCAGAACACAACCTCTCCCTCTGCACAGTCCTGGGTTTAAAAAAAAAATTAAAACTTGTTTATTTTCTGGAAATGGGGTCTCACTATGCGGTACAGGCTTTTGTCTTCTCCCTTCCCTTAGCAATCCTAAAAGCACTCCCTAATAAACCTGCATGCTGATCTTCATCTCAAGACCTATTTCCCAGGAAACCCAAATCTGTGCCACATTCTTCTGCAAAGAGTGTCCAAATGAGAGAAAGAAGAGGTACGCTTAATAAATTATAAGGTTTTATGTCAACAGCACCACAAAAAATTACCTACAACTGTATTGTGGCCTACAAAGAATAAATTCATAAATCTAATGGAAAGATCTTATATTTAAGGAAACGGATGGTTCTAACATGAATAATTTTGAAGAGAGTTAAACTGAATTTGTCACAATTCATTTTCCAGTTTAATTGCACATTATATATTAATATTTACCCTCTTTGGCTCAGAAGAAAATCTGATGCTCAGAAGAAAAAGTAGTGCCCCATGGAACCCCATAAAATTAAGACTGATATTTTAATTATGAGAAAGCCAAAGCTACCATCATAGGAATCCATTAGTGCTGTCCTTCATTTATTCTTCTAACTTAAACTAATCTAGCAAGCAATCATAGATACTGATTGTAGATACTAAACAAAGCCTACAAGAATCACAAAATATATGTGTAAAACAGTGACATTATGCAGGAGGGAGAGAGACCATGTTAAGGAGAGCTCATGAACACAACATCTCTAATAATGAACTTTTCCAGTGCTCCAAATTCAACCCCAGTAAGGTTGTCTACTGAGAAAACAGCTCCCTTCAACTTGGAAACCAGGGTTTTCTGGTTCTGTAGAAACAATATTGCAGCTTACCTTCTGGGACTCAGTTATATTCAGTGTGATATGTTTTAGGTCAAGTTCAAATTTATCTATCAATCAATCAATCAATCAATCATCTATGTATCTATCTTGACCTCATCTCTCATCCCTCTCCCATGTGTTCCAAAGCAAAATAAAGTTTTATCCTTTTAAACTTCAGACTTTTCCCTCCCAAATGAATTTAAAAAGTCAATGAGAAATACTTAAAATTAATCTGTAGAACTTGAAGTTAATAGTGTCTAAGTTTGAACTTCAACAGACAATACAAATTCAACAATATAGGGTACCATGGAGAGAACTCTTGTGTCCCCTCAAAATTCATTATCTTGAATCCCCAATCTCCAATGTGATGGTCACTGGAGGTGGGTCTTTGGGAGGTAATTAAGTTTAGATGAAGTTATGAGAGTAGAGCCCCCATGATCAGATTAGTACCCTTCTATCAGATAATCAGAAATTTTCACTCAGTCTACTAATAGCCTCACAACCAGTCTCCCTGTTTCCATTCTTAACCTCCTATATAGTCCAATCTTCCACAGTAGGCAGAATGATCTTTTATACGTAAATCAGATCAAGTCAATGTCCTGGACAAAATCAGTCTAGGGATTCCCATCACACTCAGAATAAAATGAAAAGCCTTTCCAGGGTCTACCAGGTCTAATAAGCTCTGCCCACCCTATCACTTTTACTTTATGATCCCCTGCTGTGCTGTCTCTTGTGCCATTCTTGCCACACTGGGCCTCCTTGGTGCTGATCTGATCCTCCAAGGGCCTCCACGTTCATCATTCCCAGTGCCTGGAATGCCCCTGCTCCTGCCTTTCATATGGCCTGGACTGTTGCTTCATTCAGATGTCAATGTCACTTCCTCAGAGAGTCTTTACCACTCCATGTAACATACCAACCCTATAACACCCTATTCCTTTAACTTGCTTCTTCTATTTTTTCTCATGGCATTTATTGACTTCCTGCCATTATATTTTCTATTTAATTGTTTATTTCTTCATTGTCTGTGCTCTCCTGTTAGAATATGAGCTCTAGGAAAGCAGGTATCTTTGTCAGATTTGCTCACTGCTGCATCTCCAGCGCCTAGAACAGAGTCCATCATAGAACAAACAATAAATAATTTGCTGGATCAAAAACCAAATGAATGCAATTTGCAAATTGCTTTGTTTTGCTTCATTTTTTGTCCTGGTTGTCAGGAAGTTTAGTATTACATTTAATGGTGAGTCACGGTAACATATTAGTCTTCATTGTAAACACATATGTGTCTTCCTTTTTTAATATTCTGGTGCTCTATTTTTATTCTAATAACATCATACATCTCCTTTATTTTAAGATACATCTATTTCAGAATGTGACAGAAAAACACACCAATAGGCAGGTAGGTTGGGTGCCTGGGAGGCAACTTACACTGGGTGGGAAAGGGCATATTTGTTAATCAGCAATAATGCTTACAGATACTACATGACAGATTTTAGTAAAGTACAAGACAGCCCTCAAGCTGGAAGCCCAAATCCATGGCTGCAGGTTGATACCTGGGAGCCTGGAAAGAACCACATGAGAGTGAGCCAACGAGTCTAGCAGATCCAGCGACACAAGGAAGCAGTTTTACCTTTTCATTCCTGCAGTTGTTCAGCCCCATATTATTTATGGAGGACAGTTTCCCATCAACACCATGTGGCTGTTGCTGCTGTTGTTCCCGCTGGATCTGCTCTCGCATCTTCCGCGCCTCCTGGATGGCTTTCATCACCGTATCCTGATCCCCAAAGAGGGCAGGGGAGTTGAGACTAGACAGGATATCTGCATACACAGGATGCATTATTAGAGGCTTGTGAGGTCAGACTCCTAAAAAGTACTACTACTATACCCTCCCCTGTAGAAAACTGCATTCTCTGAACAAGGAAGGGGTGCACATTTGCTATTTTTTAAACTATACAATAATATACATAGAACACAGAACCAGGGCAACCAAGTTGTGCTCGGTTCTTTTAGCCCTTGGAGAAAACCCCAGCACTCCAGTCTATCTGGGTTCTGTCTACCCACCTCCTCACAGACTAAGGTTCCTAGACTCCAATTGTATACATATTGGGGGAAGGTATTTGCTCTGCCTGTTATGTACAACTGGTGCACAATGCTGCTTCTTCTGTGGGGAAATTATGGGGAGGAAGGGGGTGAGCAGTGGGGAGGAGGCAGAGATGTTTGTCCAGGCTACCCATTACAGTTGCTGTGCTAATACAACACAGTTGTTTCTGGCCCGCAGGAAAAAAAAAAAAAAATCTGTGAGGCTGCATGTGTACTTTAGTGATATCTGTATCTGTGTGTTCATATGTCCACTGCAGGAAAGAGGGGGCGGAAGGAATTCACCGTCCTCTCCAGTCCCCCAGTTGCTGGCTGGTTAATGAAGCATTCTTCTCATTAGGCTGCCTCAGTTATTTACCAAGAGAATGACAACCCATTCCCCACCCCCAGCTCGAACACCCACTGCGATCAGCTCCCTCTATTCACGACAGTGAGGCGATATGTGTGGGACTGGTTTTCGCATAACTACAAAGCTTCAAAAAAAGTGAGAATAAATATTTACTTCCAGTGTATTCCATGCAACACAGAGGGAAAAATTTCAATATTAAACTCACTTATTTTCCATGATATCTTGCATTTTACTGTAACATGAATACTTTGAATAAGATTTTCCAGTTTTAGACAAAAAGAGGGCAATTGTTTGATGATAGATAGGTTTCATCTGCTGTAACAAATGTTAGTGTGATCCACTTGCTTAAGGGCTTGTATAAGCAGTTCATAGCACGTGTGTGTGTACACCTCACATAGGCAGGACAGAAGAAATGAGTGCAGAATCAAGCTCATACTGGATGTCTGGTGTGTACAATGCACGTGCATATGCATTTGAGTTTGGAAAAAATTTCCAAGCTATCTATGGAATTTTTTTTAAGTCAGTCACTTTTTAGCCCCACAGCTTTTATTCTGGAGCTTTTCTGGTAAAAAGACCATTTCTATCCAATATCATCTGGACAAGAGTGCTGTTCAAACACAGGTACTATTATTTCAGCCCATTTCTAGCTCATGATCTAAGAAATATGCTTTGCTGAGTCGAGTTCCATAAAAGCAGGGCCTGTGACTCAGTCATCTCTGTCTCTCATGATACTCAGGACAGCAAACAAATGCTTTCCAAACAATTTCAGAGTGAATTCTAGGAGGGCCATTTCAAGGTCAACTCTATAATTTATCTTCTTGTTGGCTTTTTCCCCTCATCTCACGACTTCCAAAAATCCAGCCAAGGGGTATTCATATTCACATGCTGGAAATGATTTAATTCTATCTTCTATACGGATACCACTAACTTGGCATGAAAACTTTCAGGTCCCGAAAAAGGCATCCTTACTCAAAATGAGAATATGCTCCTGTAGAGATCCAGTATTCCAAAATTCAGTGAGGAAGATTTACACCTCACCATCAGAAGATTCACTTACACTCAGCATATTTAGCAAATATTCTAACTGTGAGTTTACAAAAAGAACACTGAGTAACATGTGAGAGGACCTGGATTCTAGTCCTGTTTCTGCTAATTAACAGCTGCAGGAGTGTGGGCAAGTCATTCTACCTGTAAGAACTACAATGTATGTATTTGTACAATGAGGGTAATAATACACTATCTAACTCATAAGATTATTGTGAAACATCGAATCAGATAAAATAGGCAAGAATTTTTTTAAGCTGTTAATGGCTATTCTTATACATGATTTTATCTATTGAAATAAACATTTTAGACTTCAGAACTCAATAACACAAGGAAGGTAATCTGAAGAAATGCCAGGTCTTGTCCCTTTAATCTTTAAATCTGTGTGTGTTTGGAAATTATGTCTCTTAATTTTCAAAGAGTATAAGTATAACAAATTAAGAGACTTAATTTCCAAACAAAGAGTATAGTAACAATAATGTTAATGCTTATTTGGCACTCTCTTACTGACAACTACTTTCACATTTATTGTTTCATTCCACTTACATACGTACATGTATTGATATTCATTCCAGTTTTTTTTAAATTGAATGCCTTTTAGGTTCTAAACTGCACTAGGCACTTTATACGTATTTTTCTCTTTTAATCCTCATAATAACCTATGAGCTAGTAATACTAGGAAACTGAACTTGAAAATATTAAACAACTTTTTTGGGGCCACATAGCTAGAAAATGAAGGCTTTCTGTACAAGCCTGCCTCATTCCAAAACCCATGTTTTTTCCTCCATACTTTTCACATAGGGCTATGAATATTCCCAGAGATACTTGGCTATATATCTCCACGGGAGTATAAGGAGTCAGACATTATGACATCTCTTCCTACATATCAATAGTATTTCATATATGTTCTTGAAGTGTGTCGTTCATATTTGTTTTACTGCAAAAGTAATATGGGATAAGACGTAAAATTCACATAACACTTTGATAGAAGATAAAAATTTCAAATAAATTTTGGCCTTTTGGAAGGTTGCTTTGAAGCCAGGTCCTATGTCCCTGAAAAATTATTTCTGTGTCAAAGCACTGACCAAATTTAGCAATTGCTAAGTCTATGATTTGCTGTATCTAACTCATTATCATCTAAAGAATCCATCCCAGCAGGATTTATATCATGACCTTTTCCAAAAGTTCTAATAAAAGAAGATACTAAGTTGGTTTATGTTTCAGTAGAAAATGTGAGTATTATCTTTTACTAAGGAGCACTTTGGAAACAAATATCAGTCATAACTAAACAGGTTTGCTTTCTTTTACCTAATTCGTAAGTCTCTTCCTGGTGTTGACTTTTCCATTTACCTAAAGAGGATCCTCTTCCCAGACTTCCTCCAATGGGGCTAGGGATGCTGCTTTTGTTTGGCAGATTGACAGGGCTGGTTTTGCTGGCTGGGAAGAGGTTCTGGGTGGGAGACGTTGGGGATTTTACAGGCTCTGCTGTCTTGGGTCGGGATGAGAGATTCAGAGGCTGTGCTGCTGCTTCATCCTACAAGAGTTTAACATAAATAATTATTTTTACAAAAGACAAATGAAGCACATTATCACTTAGTAAGCCACAGTTATTTTACACCTCAGAGACAATGCCACATTCTCCTACAAAAATAACAAAAGAAGCTAATTATCTACCTCCTTGAAGATTCATCGGAAGGAAACCTCATTAATTTCCCTGCGTTATGTTTCTATTTACATTAACTGTGCAGTTGGATCATTCTTTTTGCCAAATTAAAATCTGAATTAGCTCACATTACAGCTTAATTTCCTAATGTGTTTTCAGGGATCTAAATTAACCTAGGGCATTTACAAAGAATTATTTAAAATTTCAGCAGCTCTGTAGTGCTTTTGTGTTATTCTCTCTGAAAAGTTCTTGTAGCTATAAACAGCCTCTGCAGCTAATTTTTTAATATATATTTTAAATCAAACAATTGCAAGCACTTTAAAAATGGAAACATGGAAAGCCTTCTGATGTACTAGGCCCCTGCCCAGGGAGCCGCATGCCACAACACGGCTTCTATGTGGCTTTCTGGGTGTGGGCACTCTTCATGGTCTATATTCTGGTCTCTATTCATGTTTAAAATTAATTTTTGCAAAGACCAAGGATAGATTATAATTATGTTTCACATACTATGCTATATGCAATTTATTTTTCATGTTTAAAGTGATGTTTCTTTATATGCTTTTCTACATATATTTACAGAATGTCTATTTTAAGATACATGTCCTTCTACACTGAGACAGTATTCAAATATCTGGCTTTTAACTGTAGTTCATCCAGGAGCTTGAAAGCTAAGCTCCTTCCTTTACTTTGTCTCATTTATCCTCCCATAAAATACTCGAAATAACACTTTCATCATCTTAGAAATTTAGTTATAATATGAGCATATTTATTTAGATGTTCAGTTTTAAGATCTACATTATTGTGTTCTAAAATAAAATTGTCAGCAAATGTTAACTCCCATTTTGCTTTTGAGAAGGCAAAGAGAACTAGCTTTTAATGCCATTGTTTAAAAGATCCAATAGAGTTTGGTAACAGAACATTTTCCCCCTTAGTAACCATGTGACCTTGCTGGGGCTCAATTTCTTCATCTGTGAAAAGAGGGTCTGATACTAGATGATCTCTAAGGTCTCTTCCAGTACTAATATCATTGACTAAGGGGGAACAGAAAAAGAGGTCAGAAAATACTACTTTTGAAGGAAGATTAGAAAGAGAAAATAAAAACGGCATGCACAAAGAAGCAATTATATACCAAGGACTGTACTAAGCATTTTCACATACTAGCTCATTTAACCATCAATAGCTATGAGCCTGGCCAGTATTATTCTAAACTTACAAATAGGAAAATGGAGGTCAGAATGACAAAATCCCTTGTCTAAGGCCATATAGGGAGGGAAAGAATTTAAATTCTAATTTATTTGACTCCAAATTTCAGGCCCCTTTTCTACTGAACTACCAGAGAAAATAAGTCTATTGTTTGATAACATAGTGATGCCACAGATTTTTGTGTGTGTGTTCATAGGGAAAAGGCAATTTCTCACATGCATTGCAGTGTATGTTTATGTATATTTATACATAGGACAGGTTCTCAAGCAACATGGTTACATCCATTATGAATGTCAAAATTATCTTATGTACTTAATTGCAATTTACTTCCCTTTGCTCTTAATTCAAAGGATGTTTGAACTAGTTTGTTCCTTTACTCACATCTAAATAATAGTGATTTATATGGTAGGTGGTCACTTAATTTTCTCCACGTTTCCTTTATTTGGGGCTCACTGAGCTTCTAAAACATCTAAATTTAAAGTATTGATCAAATTTGGAACATTTTCAGTCATTACTTCTTCAAATACAATTTTCTCTTTCTTCCTTTTCTTTATGGGCCTCCAACTGCATACTTTAGTCTATTCCATGTTGCCCCACAGTACTGACCAGTCTTTTTTCTATGCCTTTCATTTGGGATAGTTATATTGTTATGTCTTCAAGTTCACTAATCTTTTCTTCTGAAATGTCTAAGCTGTTGCTAAACCCATCTGATACACACACACAAACACACACACACACATATATATTTAATCTCAAACATTGTATTGTTCATCTCTAGACATTTGATTTAGGTTTTTCATGTCTTGCTTTATCATGCTCTTGTTTTCCTCTATATTCTTGAAAATATGGAGTTTATTACATCTTTTTCAACTTTGAAATGCTCTATTTTTTTACTTAGTTGTATAATTCAGTAACTGCCACTTTAATCAATAATACCACTGGGCATGGCTAGTGCCTACCAACTCCCAATTAAGTGAATCCTTTTCCACCATGGCAGAACTCTTGGTCCTCACAGCCTGCCCTGTCCTGATACCTTTGTGCTAACCAAACCTGGGAGCAGGGGAAATAACAATAGCCCTAGGCCAGAATGTCACAGACCCCCACTATTCTTACATATAAGAGGCATAAATATTTTCGCAGATTGTATATAACTTTGGTCATTTTTAAGAATGCCAAAATGACTGTTTTTGTCAGTTTTGTCCAGCTTCATAGATGAGATTTTAGGAAAGCAGATGCTTACCTCATTTGGTGCTACTTGGAAGTCTCTTATAATAGTTGTTTTTACTTTCTGATCTACTAATTCTATCATTTGTGTCATTTTGGGTTTGTTTCTATTGATTGATTTTTCTCATTATTCATATTTTTTTGCTGCTTTCCAAGCCTGATGTTTATTGTACGGATGCTACACATTGTGAATTTTACCTTCTGGGGTGATGAAGTTTATGTATTTAAATATTTGAAAACTTTGTTCTGAGACACAGAACAATTTGATCCTTTTCTAGACTTACTTCTAAGCATTGTTAGGCAAGGTCAGAACAGCCACTAAGTAGGGGTAATTTGTCCCCACTACTGAGGTAATACCCTTCTGGGGACTCTACTCGATGCTCCATGTGTCAGGAGATCTTTCCACTCTGGCTATTTCTGGTCCTTTGTGAATCTTGCAGCTGTTTTGTTTGCTACATTCTGGTGTTTCCCCTTACCTCAGGTAGTTTCTCACATGCATGAGCTGATCAGTACTCAGCTAAATACTCAGGGGGAGCCTTTTGCAGATCTTCAGCATTCTTTCTCCATGCAGCTTGCTCCTCTCTGGTACCCTGTCTCACAAATTCCATCTGCATTAACATCCCTAAACTTTGAACTCTGTTTCTCTACTCAGGGAGCCTATGAAGCTTCCTGCATAGTTGCCTGGAAACTTCCTTCCAATAGTGAGCTGCAACAATTGTAGTGCTTGCCTCACTTGTTTCTCTTCTCATAGGAATCACTGTCCTGTACTACTATTGTAAATGTCTGAAAACCATTGTTTTATATAATTTTTGTACTGAGTTTTAGTTGTTTAAGCTGGAAGAGTAAATCTGATTTTGTTCCCTCATCATGGTTGACAATGGAAATCCTCTAGGTGTTTATTTAGGATCTCTCCCAGTGTACAACTAGATATTTCAATCACAACCACTAAAACCACCACACTATCTTCTTCATTATCATAACGACCACCAGCAGCATCACTACCACTGACATTTATAGAATACTCAGTATAATACTAGAGGGTGTATATACGACCTATAATAATATTAACTCCATTTTTTTTCAGAGGAGAAAACTAAAGTAGAAAGCCACTAAGTAGCTTGGCCAACATGATAGAGCTAGTAAAAGTGGTAGAACCACTATTTTAACAGAAACATTCTGACTTCTGATGTTGACAGTTATAGTAGACAAAAATTCTAGGGGGAAAAGGTACATCAGAACATCTATATTTCTTTTTGTTACTTTCAGCAAATGTTGCCTATGTTCTGTCTGAATTTAATATAAGTAGTCACGTTATATACAGAGAAAAAGCAATGACTATAAAGAGAAACATGAGAGATTTTGGTAACCACAGTTCTTTAAATTAGCAAACTATAAGATTATTTTCAGAACATCTTCAGTAATAGATAGGAGTTATATTTTAAATTTAAAACATTTGCTTTATGTTTTGGTCTATATATTTTTACCCATATATACAATAAAAAGTCTAATAAGTAAAAGAAATATTTCCTTTGTTATTAACATAGAATATGGTCAAGTCAAACTACCGCAGAGAGATCTCTAAGAATTTTCATGTGGTCAAGTGAGTAATAAAATTCAGTTGGCTCACAAAGATGGAAGGGTAAAAGCAGATATAAACTTGAATTTAACCAAGGAACATTTTACTCATCCAGTAAAGACTTGGTTTGGTGCAGTTCCAGTTGGTCAACTTACTTATAAAATGACTTCTTTATGTTAAAATATTTAATACTGAATAGCTCAAGTCACTGATATTTGATATACTCATACTCTAACAACTACGAGTAAGCAAAGTGTCTTTGAGTTGGATTGTTCTCTTATTCACAAACACAAACTCTAGAAACATAAAATAATCTGTTTTCACAAGTGATTCTGTCTTACTAAATGTAAACCTCCTATTGTAATATCTCAATATTTCTAACAACATAACATAAATGTTCACCGATTTCTTTGGAGAATCTAAAAGAATAGGTGGCATTAAATTAATTCCTTTGGTTGGAACATAGACAGAACTACCTCTCTTAATGATTTTCACATTTTTTGATCTTTGGTATTTGGGATCTACTTTTTTAAAAGACCTTCTGGAATCTCAAAATTACTATATGCAAATTTTAGAAAACAAAACAATTTCGGTGATTGTATACCAGCCAATTATTAATTTGGTTGGTCTCAGCTGTTTCCCTTGAGAAGATTTAATAACTGCAAAATTTCTCCAAATGCAGTACTTGAATCATATTACAATAAAGCATTTATACTTTGCATACTCCTCCAAGTAGAGAAGTCAATTATACAAAACAATTGTTCCTCTGTTTGAATTTGATAATTCAATATAGAAAGCAACTGCAATCATAAAACCAACAAGTGCCACCTACAGGTACCAGCTGCAGCACAAAATTGCAGTGGCTCATCAATTTCCCTCTCACCGAGTGCCTCCTGGCTGCCCAGTTTCAAGACACTGAAAATTAGTGAGAAAAGATATCTATTAATGTCCCAGAGATAACTTGGGAAAGCCTGTTTATCCTATCACAACTCTATGGCATCAAAAGCATTATTAGGCAATGACAACTCATTCCTTAAACATGTATAACTAGTTTTGAAGGAGAGATCTTCACAACAAACCTTACGGAGTCCAGCATTAAATTCTATTTTGCACTTCTTTTTAAATCCAATGTTTCAAGATCCCAATTCTCTGGTCCTATAAGTTAACTCCCTCCCTATTTAAGACACACAGAGAGAAGTGCCACAAGTCCATGACAAAGACTGGCAATAAAATTATGGCCATTCATGCCAATGAGCATTAAAAAATAAAAGCCAGAATCCAAAGGGGAAAACTCTCGAAAAGTCAGTTTGCAGATTGAGGTAAAGATCTCACAATATGGCACTATTGTTATCAAAAGGGAAACACCTGTTTCTCAATGCTCAATCATGAAATTTACCACAAAGAGGGACATTTTGGTGTTGCTTTATGTTGCTATGTTTCCTGCTGTTTATGCCCAACATAGCCTGCTTCACTATCTTTCTTGTGAAACTATTTTCTAAACTGTTTCCACAATCCTGCAAGGTGAGTACCTTAACTTGAGTTACAGGGCTGGTCCCTCTCTTTTCATTTTTTATCCCAGTAGGTGAGACCGTCCCTGCTGTGTTTGGTGGCTGTGGAGTTGATGGCATCTTTGCTCCAGGTGACACCTGCATGCTGGCCAGCTGAGCGGCATAGAGCTGCTGTAAAACAGGGAAGACAAATATTGATCTTTTTAAATGCAGCTGAAATTGAGTTTAAAAAAAAAAATCTTACCATATTGTTAGATTTCTCAGATAGCCTTGTAATTTCTTTTCCGTTATTTTTAAAAAAGGAAACTAAGAGAAGGCAAATAATAAAACAGAAAGAAAGAAGACAGGTCTGGGAGCCATAGTTCTGTTCCTGGTCCTTCTAGCAACAGCTTTATGATCCTGGACAAAGGATTTGATCTCTTTAGAATTCAGGTTTGTTTTTTATTTAATTGTACAAAAAGGAATTTGACTAAGTAGTCTCTAAGATGTTTTTTAATACCTAAAATCTTTATTAAAAGTTATTTAAATATCTGGGATGTCCACTTGTGTAATATTAATATTCATGAATTAAGAAACTAACCTGAACATTTCTAAAGATTCTTGGAAGAACTGTATCATTCTTATTCAGCTCTGGCTATGCATCCCTGGGTATTCTGATCCTTCTGAATAATGAGTGCTGTTCCCAAGGCCACTAAGGCCCAGTGGCAGTCATTGTTTACCCAGGGTCTTATTTCTAGGCAGCATATAACATAATCCTCAAGAGAGTATAGCCAAATTGGTAGCAGTTTTGTTGTTGTTGTTGTTGTTTCTTAAGTCAAGCTTCTCTAAACCCAAACCAGCTAACAAAGTGCTTCCTTCATGCTTCCAAACAGATCACCACACTTCTCTCCTCAGGTCCTGCCTTTGTCTGGGACTCCACATTTATCTTCATCATATTCTCATTGCTGTTTCAAGGTCTTTTCTGAAGTATTTTCTGTAGTTCTCTTTGGCAAACCAATGATCTTATTACTCATTCTATTTACTCAGCTTAAAATGGTTCCTCTTCTCTGAGACATGATAAGCAGATAATCTGACATTACAAATCTTTAAATTATCAACCTCAAAATATGTTGATTTCACTAAATTAAAGCCAAAGATTGAAAGACAGGTGGGCTAACCTCTTTTCATACAATTTTCATTTTTATTAAAGTCATTCTTGTATGTAGCTTTACAAGATAAATAGTACTTTAAGGTTTTAAAAAACAAAAAACCAAAACAGCAACAACAAAAAGAGCATGACAAAAATGTACAGTGCACAGTCTCCACAGCTTGCAGAATGACCTTCATTTTCTTACCCTGGTCCTCCTTATCTCACCCCCTGTTCTGTGGAGATCATTCCCTTCAGTTCATTTAATGGTTTAACTGGTATTTATATCCTTATTTGTAAATCATTCTAAATGTTATATCATTATCTACATACAAAGGAAAATGAAAGTTTCACTTTCCTACATTGAACACCACATGTGCTCCCATGCTTCCCTCTCCAAACTCTTAATGTTAATGTCACAAATTTTAAAATTAGTGTTTACTGTTTTATATTATTTTATGAAGATACTAGCTATGTAGTAAACTATATTTAATATTATTTCTCAACTTTTTATTTTGTTAGATTTAAGATTTACCTCATATTTTGTTTTCATAATTTTTAAGTAACTATCACTAATTCTCAAACTCTCCATGAAATCAGTAAAACTCTACCTAACATAATTGAATATATCAGGTAATCTGTGAACCCTGGTTTTTCCCTTGGAGACATCCTTCCTGGAATTCTCAATCTTCTCACTTCAAATTTGAACTAATTTATTCCTCAGGCCTACCTACTGCAGATCTACGGCACTTGGAATTCCTTTTGCCTCTCTTGTACCAGTGTCCTTGTTTCCTGGGTATCATGTTTTCTTCCCTTTTAGTTAACTGTCTCATTTTGGTAAAGCATATCCTCCAAGAGCTTCCTGAGAAAGGTGAATGTGATATTAATTATTTGGGAACTCACATTCTTCTCACTTGGTTGTAGTTTGACTGGTATAGAATTCTAAGTTGAAAATAATTCTGCCTCAGAATTCCAAAGATATTGATCTGTTGTCTTCCTATTCTTGTTACTAAGGTCCTGACACTATTTTGCTTCCTGATCCTTTGTATGTAATCTATTTTCTCCTCTAAAAGCATCAGGATCTTCCCTTTCCACTGAATGTTTTGAAATTTCACTATTATGTCCTTCTGTTGACTTTTACATTCATTGTTCTGAACAGCCACTCAGTCTTTTCAATCCAAACCATGTCTTTGTTTTCTAGGAAACTATTTTGATGGTTTTCAATGATAATTTTCTCTCCTCTGTATTCATATTTGATAAATGTTAGATTTCCTTATTAACCCTCTATTTTTCTTATTTTTTCTTTCTATTTGCTACTCTTTGACATTTTGTTACACTCTATGACAGATTTTTGGCAACTTCATCTTCCAAAACTTCTCTGAATGTTTTAAAGTTTCTACCACTATATTTTTAAAGATACTCTTATTCTCTGATTGCTTCTTTTTATAGCATCCTGTTCTCTATTCTGTTTGACAATGTTAATTATAGGTTTGGGTTTGTTTTTAATGTTTTCTGTTCTCTGCATTGTTACCACTCTTCCAAGGTCTTTGAGCTCTTTCATATTAGGGGCTTTTCCAAAGGGTCTGGTGTTCATTGGTTGTTTATTCATATATAAGAGCAATGTACTAAAAAGTTGACTGGAAGATCTAAGTACAGGATAGACTTATTGATTTATGGGCTTCAGCATAAGGTAATGATGAAGAAAGTCTGCTTTTTCATTGGGAAATTCCAAATGTCAATATTTACAGGCCGTTTATCTTAGACTAGATCATTTTCTCAGAGAGATGTCTTCAAATTCTTGCCTTGATTTGTGCATAGACTTGTATGCCATCATTACATAAGCCAAGCAACAGAAAGCAGGAGAAGAATCTCATAGTCTGGTCTATCCTGCAGATTCTCTGATTTTCACCATGGCACATCACTCATTCTCAGCTATGCCTGGTGTCCCAAGACATAAACCATTCAAGTTCTACTTTTCAAGAGAATAAATCTCCAGTGACTTCTGTCAGGTTATATGCTCATGGGGCTGGGAGGGAGGAGGCAGGGATTGTAGTTACCAGGTTGCATGACATTAGGGAGGGATCATCTTATATCTATTTTCAACCAGTCATCCTGTCTACAGTTCCACCTCTTACAACTGTTCCTTTAATGATACATGATGCCTTCAATTCCTAAGCATTTTAAAGGTTCAGCTCCCAATTGGGCTTGATTCTTTTTGGCTTTACACTCCTAAAGCTTGGGTATCAGCTTTCTCTTTTCTGCTAAGACAGTTATAACTCATCTATCCATTTCTCATATTCCAATTTTTTTTGTCTTCTCTTTCCATTTCTACTTGAAGGTTTACACCTATAATCCTTAACCATAAATTTCCTAGGATTTGGTTAAAATCGGTAATAAATGAAAATGTTAATCTGCTATGGTTAACCAGAAGTCAGACACTCCAATCTTAACACTATTTAATGCCTGAAAACTTCATTCAAATACTTTCTTTTCTTCTTTTTTTTAAAATTATTATTATTATACTTTAAGTTCTAGGGTACATGTGCATAACGTGCAGGTTTGTTACATATGTATACTTATGCCATGTTGGTGTGCTGCACCCAAGTCATTACCTTGATGATCACATTTCTATCATAATAAATAGAAAGCTTCGTAGATCATCAACCAAAATAGCTCAAACTTTGCCATATGAGTAGGGGAGAAAAAACAGGTGGTTTGTATGTAATTTCCAGCATTTCTATCATTCAGATGGACAAATAAAAAAAATTACCACAGTAATCAAAAACAGACCTTTCAGCACATGTAATTAAATGAAAGCTTAATAAAGAATAATTTGCAAGAGCCAGATGTGCTTATGTCATGATTGTTGCTTTCTTTGGAACAATTTTTCTAATATAACAAGCCTCTAAAGAAATTAAAGTTTCATAATTCTGTATGCAATGACTCAGTGGCAAGAAAAATTCACAAGCAGAGTCAGTCAAATTGCTAGCACTTAGGCAAAATGAGGGGGGCATCTTTTTGGTTTCTCTTTTACTCTGTTGTATCATTTTCCTTTGAAATTCAGCCAGATGTCTTCAGAATGGGGACAGGTCAAGCTTCTGAAAATGTCTGCTTGGATTAAGGCAGTGAAAAAAAGTTCTATACTGAATGGAGTCAAGATGGTTATAAGATGAAACACGTTGACTATATAGTCCCGTAGCTGGTATCATAACCAATATATCCTACTATGAGTATTAAAGAGTCATAAAATCTTAGAGATGCTAAGAGTCCTTGGATATCATTTATGCCTTTTACCTCAATCATTAAAAAGATCAAATGAATGTGAATTTTAGTCACTCTTAAGTCTTTTGGGAAATTTGAACTAGTGAAAAATGCAGAAAAACACATTTTTGGAAATAAATCTATTTTTTTTAAAAATGTTGGCTATGAATCCTTCAGATTGAAAGAATAATACAATTACTTTTCAGGAAAAGAGTAGTGTCAGTTGCTTCTTTTAGAGCTCTGATAATCATTTGTTTTACAGCCCTTTGAAGTGGGTTGTACCTAAGGAAGGCAAGACCACATAAACTCTGAGACTCCATAGAGAGCTGGTTCTTATGAGTTGTGATTACTGATACATTAGAGAAAGGAAGAGGTACAGCCGCATTCCATAACCCTTTTCAAAGCTGGGTAAACTGGACAGTAGGATATCAGGTAAGATTTAGTAGAATGAGCTTTGAAATAGAAATCAGAAAATGGAGTCCAATGAAAAGATAGAAGGTATTCACAAAAATTAAAATATCCACATTCTGTCTAACAAAACATATGATTTTATTACAAATGTCATTCTATTCAGATTGAAGATTTTAAATTTGTCTTGGATAATATGAATGTCATTAAATGAATAGGTATAAGCTTACAAAATAATTTCTCAGCTCACCCTCTAAACTAACATCAGTTGAATTTGTTCCATGTGTAAGGCTCTGTGTTAGAAGCTGAGGAGAATTCAAAGCACACAGCTCTAAAGGAGATATAAAATATAAATCCTTAACACTTTATTTGTACTTTTTTGTGGTGCTTATCACTATTTTAAACTTTATGTGTAATTATGCACATGTATTTTATCCTGCTTGATACACTGTAAGCTCACAGAAGGTATGATCTAATTATTTTTGAATGCTTAGCATCAATAACGGTGCCTTGCAAACAATAGATACCCAATCAGTAGTTTCTGAATTAACGCACTATACAAAATCCTTGCATATTAGGAAGGAAAGACAGTGTCTATAAATAAGGCAGCACAAGTGGTACACCATTATATTTATTATATATGTGATGAACAATTTTATGATGTTAAAGTTAAAAAAAAAAAGGTAAAAAAATTCAGTCCAACTTTAATCACACTGTTTCACAGCAAATTATTCTTTTGAAGTAGTTTGCTAAAATTTTGACTAGATAGCTGCTCAGTAACTGTTAGCTTCACTAACCAGTAGTAGCATTTCTAGACACCTAAAAACATCTAGCTGAAAACCAAAGAAAGAAGGCAATCCCAGTTACAATAGCTACAAAAAATAAAATACTTAGGAATATATTTAACCAAAGAGGTGAAAAATCTGTACAAGGAAAACTATAGAACATGGATGAAAGAAATTGTAGATGACATAAACAAATAGAAAAACATCCAATGGTCACGGATTAGAAGAATTTATATTGTTAAAATGACCATAGTGCCCCAAACAATCTACAGATTCAATTCAATCTCTGTAAAAATACCAATGTCGTTTTTAACCAAATTAGAAAAAACAATCCTAAAATTCATATGCAACCAAAAAAGAGCCCAAGAGTCAAAGCAATCCTAAGCAAAAAGAACAAAGCTGGAGGCATCACATTCTGACTTCCAATTATACTAAAAAGCTACAGTAACCAAAACAGCATGGTACTTGTGTAAAAATAGACACGTAGATCAATGGAACAGAATAGAGAACTCAGAAATAAACCCACATACTTAGAGTCAGCTGATCTTTGACAAAATTGATGAGAACATGTACTGAAAAAAGGACACTTTCTTAAATAAATGATGCTGGGAAAATTGGATTGCATATGCAGGAGAATGAGACTGAATGCCTATCTCTCCCCATATACAAAAATCAACTCAAGATGGACTAAAGACGTAAATGTAAGACTGAAACTATTAAAATACCAGAAGAAGACTTAAGGAAAACTCTTCTGGGCCTTGGTTTAGGCAAAGAATTCATAACTAAGCCGTCAAACCCAAAAGAAACAAAACCAAAAATAGACAAATGAGACTACATTAAACTAAAAAGCTGCTGCACAGCAAAATAATCAATCAACAGAATGAACAGACAATCTGCAGAAGGGGAGAACAGTTTTGCAAACTGCCTTAAATGCTTCTAATACAAATTATACTGTTTGAGCCATAACTAATGAGTAGTACCATTTTTTCTTCTCAGTCTAGTTATTAACATAGTCTAGTTAATAATAGTCTAGTTATTAACACTCCGGTTAATAACAACAAAAAAAAAACCAAAAAAACTATTTATTATAACCAAATAGCTTTAGTTAGAAAATTTCTTTGCAGACCAATGGTTTAGGAATGGAAAAGGTTAAACTCTGATTAACTATTACATAAGAATCTCCAAAAATGTCATTCCACATATAATTCTCAGATCATAGTTCACAGTCATAATGATTATAATAGTGAATATTCATTTCTAAACATAGTTGAGGTTTAAAAATCAACAATATAGTAAAGCTTATGACAGGCTTAGCCAAAGTCCCATAAACATTTAAACTTAGGTGAAGACTGTTTTAGTATAAATATAGAATTTTTTTCCTGTTTCAATTTTGAAAAATTCACACTGATTGTTTGGGATAGAATTGTTTCTTTATCCAAGACATATAAAAGACCTGCAGTGTATATGTGTAAAAATAAGCCTAGCTAAATATTTTTCAAAATTATAAAATTACTTATTTTATAGAAGCTCTTTAAGAAATGATTTTTACTTTATGGCTTAAAATGTTCCACCTTTATTACAGGCAGCTTTAATAAAGTGGCTAGCATTAAAATTTTGGTAAGCTCAAAAATATATATTTGACACATAGAACTGAAAGGACACTATCAAATCATTTAGGTTAGTCTGACTTTCTTATTCTGCTAACGAGCTAAGATCTAGCAAGTAGCTTGCCCAAGATCGTATAATTAGTATTGGAGTTAGAAGTACTCTCTAGCTATCACTTCAACATTACCAGAATATCTATCACTTAAAAGTACAAATGGATACAAAATTAGCCAACTTTTGCACCTTTCAAGCACATTTCCAGCATCGATAAATGGGACCAACCTCTTAAATAAATTAAATTAAGAAAGTCCTGTGAAGAACTTACCAATCCACAAATAAATACCTCTAACAGTATTTGTACTGCTTTGTGCACTGTGGCTAGCTTTAAAGATATATCTGTCTTCCATTTGGATCTTAGTGACACTTTAATAACCAAGCCTATTTAGATTTAACCCAAAGCAGTAGGTCCTACCAATTAGACTCAGCCTCATGGTGAAACCCTTCAGTGCCTTCCAGTACACATAATGGTCTATAGCAGGACCTAAGAAATGTATTGTGTCAGAGATTGATGTTATACCACGATTATATTTGAAAAGAGAAACATGCTTTGTCCAAATATAGCCAAATTGATGTCAAATTACAATGGGTGGTGTCACGATGTAACTATATTTACCATAACTTGAAATATATATACACACACACACACACACACACACACACACATATATATTTACATACCTGCTTTCTATGATACAATCATTTAGGATCTCTAATGGAGAGTGCCAAACAGAAAAAGTACAAGGCCTTTTCTCGTTATAAACATATGATTTTCATATAGCAACATAACCAGTCATCGAGTCTTCCAATAATCACCCCAATTCATTCATGCGTTAATTCAACAAACGTACATTGAGAACTAAACTCAGTGAGGCACTGGGCTGGATATTTTATATTTATTATTTCATTTAATCTTCACAATAATTATATAAGATAGAAATTATTATCCATGTTAGTCAATCTTACTTTCAAAAGCCTATATTCTTTCTGCTTTTAAAATTAAATTATTTTAAATAAGCTACACAGTGAACCACAATGAAACCAATTTCTTGTTCCTAGCCACCAGACAAGGATCACTGTCCAAGGAGAAGAAAGATTCTGATGTGACTGCTATTCTGAGCTCTCAAATAGAAAATTGTAGTTTCAAATGTGTTACAGTTACTGTCTAAAATGGCATTTCACAATCTTCAAATGGACAAGAAAGAGGTAACAGCACCACCAGTCACCTTGAAGGAATAAGGGTCACAATCGGATCTAGACAATGCCCTTCTCCAAATGTTCAAGACATGGTACAAAACCCCTAAAAAATTAACCCCACATTAATAGACTGATAAGATAAAAAGAAGAACTATGCAAAGTATAGGTAGACATAGGAGAGCTTGATAAAATGGGAATTGAGGGGGCTTTAAATTGGGACCAGTATGCTCCAGTATACAAAAACTAACAGTAAAAAAGGAGGCACAACTTTACACACCAAATTCTTTTGGGAAAAATTCTTCTGTGCTTTATCATTTCAATTTAGAAAAGACATTTTAAGTAGCCTGCCAGAATCCACCCTGGAAAGAAAGAAATAAAAATCATCTCTCAGAATACTTCCAAACTCATTCTACAAGGTCGGTAGTACTCTGATACCAAAACCAGACAAAGCCATATATATATGAAAAAATATATATATGAAAACTACAGGTTAATACCTCTGATGAATACTGATACAAAAATCCTCAATAAAATACTAGCAAACCAAGTTTGACAATACGTTAAAAAATATCATTCATCATGACCAAGTGGAATTTATCCCTGGGATGCAAGGATGGCGCAACATATACAAATCAATCAATGTGATACATCACATCAACAGAATCAAGGACAAAAATCATGATCAACTTCAACTGTTGCTGAAAAAGCACTGATAAAATTCAACATCCGTTCCTGATTTCAAAACCCTTAAAAAAAACTGGGGATAAAAGGAACATACCTCAATATAATAAAAGCCACACATGACAGACACACAGCTAATATCATACTCAATGGAGAAAAACTGAAAGCCTTTCCTCTAAGATCTGGAACATGACAAAGATGTCCACTTTCAACACTGTTATTCAACATAGTACTGAAGTCCTAGCTAGAGCAATCAGACAAGAGAAAAAAACACAGGGTATCCAAATTGAAAGTATGAAGTCAGATTATCCTTGTTTGCAGATTATATGATTTTATATTTGGAAAAACCTGAAGACTCCACCAAAAAAAAAAAAAAAAAAAAAAAAAAAAAAAACCCTATTAGAACAGATAAACATGTTCAGTAAAGTTGCAGGATATAAAATAAACTCGTAAAAATCAGTAACATTTCTATATTCCAACAGAGAATAATATGAAAAAGAAATTTAAAAGTAATGCCACTTACAATAGTCACAAGTAAAATTAAATGCCTAAAAATTAACTAAAAGGGTAAAAGATCTCTATTAGGAAAACTATAAAACACTGATGAAAGAAAGTGAAGAGGATATCAAAAAATGGAAAGATATTTTGTGTTCATGAATTGGAAGAATCAATATTGTTAAAATGTCCATGTTACCCAAAACAATCTACAAATTCAATGCAATCCATATCGAAACCAATGACATTCTTCATAGAACTACAAAAACAAATCCTAAACCACAAAAGACCCAGAATAGAAAAACCTATTCTATGTAAAACGAACAAAACTGGAGGTATCACATTACCTGACTTCAAATTATACTGCAGAGCTACAGTAACCAAAACAGCATAGTTCTGGCATAAAAACAGGCATATAGACCAATGGAACAGAATAGAGAACCCAGAAAAAAATCCACACACCTACAGTGAACTCGTTTTTAACAAAGCTACCAAGAACATACGCTGGGGAAAAGACAGTCTCTTCAATAAATGGGGATAGAAAGACAGGATATTCATATGCAGAAGAACGAAACTAGAACCCATCACTAACCTTATACAAAATTCAAATTCAAATGAATTAAAAACTTAAGTCTAAGACCTCAACATATGAAACTACCACAAGTAAACATTGAGGAAACTCTCCAGGATATTGGTCTGGGCAAAGATTTCTTGAGTAATATCCCACAAGAACAGGAAACCAAAGCAAAAATGGACAAATAGAATCAAATCAAGTTAAAAAGCTTCTGCACAGCAAAGGAAACAATCAACAAAGTGAAGAGACAATCCCAATAATGGGAGAAAATATTTGCAAACTACTCATCTGACAAGGGATTTATAACTAGAACATATAAGGAGCTCAAGCAACTCTTTGGAAAAAATCTATTAATCCAATTAAAATACAGGTAAAATATTTGAATAGGCATTTCTCAAAAGAAGACATACAAATGGCAAGCAGGCATATGAAAAGTTGCTCAACATCCCTAGTCAGAGAAATGTAAATCAAAACTACAATGACATTATCATCTCACCCCAGTTAAAATGACTTATATCCAAAAGACAGTCAATAACAAATGCTGACAAAAACATAGGAATCTCTGTACACTGTTGGTGAGAATGTAAATTAGTACAACCACTATGGAGCACAATTTGGAGGTTCCTCAAAAAACTAATAATAGAGTTACCATATGATCTAGGAATCCCACAGCTGGTATATACCTAAAAGAAAGGAAATCAGTATATCAAAGAGATATCTGCATCCCCATGTTTGTTGCAGCACTGTTTGCAATAGCCAAAGTTTGCAAGCAATCTAAGTGTCCATCAGCAGATGAATGAATAAAGAAAATGTGGTACTTATACACAGTGGAGTACAATTCAGTCACAAAAATTGAGATTGTCATTTGCAACAACATGATGGAACTGGAGGTCATTATGCTAAGGGAAATAAGCCAGGCACAGAAAGACAAACATCATGTGTTCTCACTTATTTCTGGATCTAAAAATCAAAACAATTGAGCTCATGAAGATAGAGAGTAGAAGGATGGTTATCAGAGGCTTGGAAGGATAATGGGAGGGTTCAGGGGAGATAAGGATGGTTCATAGGTATAGGAAAATAGAAAGAATGAATAAGACCTAAGTTGATATCTCAACAGGGTGACTATACTCATGCCCAAGGCCATGTGACCCCACCTCTTGCATCAGTTTAACCTAGATGTGGGACGTGGAGTCAAAGAAGATCATTTTGGAGCTTTAAGATTTGACTGCCCTGTTGGATTTCAGACTTGCATGGGGCCTGTAGCCCCTTCATTTTGACCAATTTCTCCCATTTGGAACGGGTGAAATTAGCCAATGCCTGTACTCCCATTGTATCTAGGAATTAACTAACTTGCTTCTGATTTTACAGGCTCATAAGCAGAAGAAACTTGCATTGTCTCAGGTAAGACTTTAGACTTGGACTTTTGGGCTAATGCTGGAATGAGTTAAGACTTTGGGAGACTGCTGGAAAGGCATGATTGTGTTTTGAAATGTGAGGACATGAGATTTGGGAGGGGACAGCAGCAAAATAATATGGTTTGGTTGTGTCCCCACCCAAATCTCATCTTGAATTGTAGTTCCCATAATTCCCGTGTGTTGTGGAGGGACCCAGTGAGAGGTAATTGAAACATGGGGGGTGGCTTTTTCCCTTGCTGTTCTCATGATAGTGAGTAAGACTTAGGAGACCTGATGGTTTTACAAAGAGCAGTTCCCTTGCACACGCTCTCTTGCCTGACACTATATAAGACGTGCCTTTGCTTCTCCTTCTCCTTCTGCCATGATTGTGAGGCCTCCCCAGCCATGTGGAACTCTGAGTCCATTAAAATTCTTTTTCTTTATAAATTACCCAGTCTCTGGTACGTCTTTATTAGCAGCATGAGGATGGACAAATGCAAGTCAATAATAATTTAAATGTACATTTTAAAAATAACTAAAATAGTGTAACTGGATTGTGTGTAACAAAGGATAAATGTTTGAGGGGATGGATACCCCACATCATATGATATGATTATTATGCATTGCATGTCCATATCAAAACATTTCATGTACCTCATACATGAAATATATATTCATCTACTATGTGCTCACAAAAATTAAAATTTCAATTAAAAAAATTCTCCTTCAAATACGACCTTCCTATTTGTAAAGAAAGGAAGAGAAAAAAAATACTATTCTATAGAAACAGATTCAATCAGTGCTACTGAAAGATGTTATCTCTTACCCTCATATTTATCCCCATTTGCTATAGTTCCACAAAACATCAGGGAACCCCAGGCCTAACCAAGTTACCCTGTAACACATCCTATTCTAGTGTGACAGACATCATATAAGGGGACAATAGAAGTTGGAGGAAACAAATAGGGTAGGGTAGGGTAGGGTAGGGTAGGGTAGGGTAGGGTAGGGAGGCATCCCTAAGGAGATGTTATCATTTATTTGATTGATGCTGCCTAACACCAGGCCCCAAGCCTAGTTCAGTTCTCCAGGGATATCCTCGATTTTGTTACCTACTCAAAACAACCCTGATGACCACTTCTTTGCCTACCAGGTAAGGCATATTATAAAGCTGGACAAGTCCAGCTGTGACAAAGTGGAAACAGTGACAGGGGTAATTAAGCAGCCTAATTTTGTGCTTGTTCAGCACAGAGAAGAAAGTGTGTCCATAACGAGTCATTACAGACTGAAGGAAGGGTAGGGAAAGAGCTTCAAATAATTATTTGAAAGAGATCACAAATACTTTTACTTTTCGTAAATCTCCAATGTCAACAAAATGATCTAGGAAATACAGCTGAGATTTTATGGAAAGAAAGAACTGAAGTCCTTTTTTCAGCATAGAGGTTACTTGTTCAAATACACTCCTAATATTTGAGATGAGACAGCAGGAATAGGGGAAGAACTACTACACTCCCAGTCCTACATATTAGGTTTATTTCCAAGTAAATCTCCTTGCGATTCCTGCATATTTTTCTGTAGCACCATTTTTTCCTTTCTTATTAAAACTACCTGTCTGTCACAATTCTACTCATCTTTTCAGTCTCAAGAATCACTTTTTCCTTGAAGTGTTATCTGACTACTGCCTTATTTGTGCTCCTATCATAGCTCAACCCTTGTCCCTGTGCAAATTATGGAATTTCTTTTTTCTTCCCATATTTTTTTCTCCCACCCAATTCTGAGCTCGTTAAGGGAAACACTGAGGCTTATTTATCTTTATGTCCCTAGCCTGACATAAAGATATAAAGACCCTTTATGTCCATAATGCCTGACATTTTCAGAGGTTCTGTTAATGCTGACCACTAAAACCTCTTTCATATCCATTCTTGCCTCTATCTTCTTGGAAATGCTATCATTTCAGCTCACACCCTTTTCTCCAGAGGTTACCTCCAGAGATGGAGGTCAACTTTCTTTGCTTCTGTCTCCTTACAGTTATAAGCATGTGGGTTCACCATGTAATGCACTGATTTTCTTGCAAACACCAGAAAACATAATGGTAACAGAAGAAAGAATTGTGAACATCATATTCTAACACAATCTCTTTGCTCTACAGATGGAAAAAGCTCATGCCTAGGAAAGGAAAGTGATATGCATAAAAATATCAGCTTGGTGAATAGTAAGTAGAATGAAATCTAGAACCCAGGTTTCCTACTTTCCCTATCAACTGTTCAAACATACTAATTTCTTGTTTTGTTCTGTTCTCTTAGTGAACTGCAAATAGAATTTGTACATTCTATCACAACTTTTGGTTTGGGTTACATGAAAAAGATGTTTTTTTCTACCATTCTCCTTAAAGAGAAATTTACCTTACATGTACTCGTAAAGTAATCTTTGGGCACCGTAGGATAATTTAGGCTGTAGAATTTTATTTTAATATTTGCTTTAAAATGTACATATTTTAAACTGCAGCCTTAGTAATTAGGTTAAGGTAATTATAATCATGTTAAGGTGTTTTCAGATTTTTAAAATTAAAGTTTATGCAAATACACATAAAGGGCCAAAAATTTGTCTCAGGTGAGAGCAGACTTATTTTCACACACTTTGAGACTTCTGCCAATTGCCTTTTCACAACAACCAGAAGAAAAACGGAACAAGCTTTGACTGTAACCCATGAGAAACAGGACCCATTTGATTCATTCATTAACCCCTGCAGCCAGCTCAAGAATGTCAAGAACAGAAAAATAAATTGAGGCCAGGCGTGGTGGCTCACGCCTGTAATCCCAGCACTTTGGGAGATTGAGGCAGATCACGAGGTCAGGAGATCGAGACCATCCTGGCTAACACGGTGAAACCCCAGCTCTACTAAAAATACAAAAAATTAGCCGGGTGTGGTGGTGGGCGCCTATAGTCCCAGCTACTCAGGAGGCTGAGGCAGGAGAATGGCGTGAACCTGGGAGGCGGAGCCTGCAGTGAGCCAAGATTGCACCACTGCACTCCAACCTGGGCAACAGAGTGAGACTCCACCTCAAAATAATAATAAATAAATAAATAATAAAAATAAATGGAAAGAATAGTTTCCCTAGCTAAAGGTCCTCTTGACTATTTGTCCAAGCACTGGGTAGTTTGCTCTTCTAACATAACTCTTTGAGCTAATGGGGCAGAGGCTGCATTGGGTATGGATGTGAGGAGAAGCTGTAGAAAGGAAAGGAGAATAGGCTCAGATCAAAGGTCCTACTCTTACACTAAGAAACTTAAAAAAATCTGAATCCATCAGATAACAAATCACCCAGTCCACTGTTACAAAAGTAAGTTGGAATTCATTCTTGAATTGCACCAGTTATTTTGGAATGCATTCAGGAGAGCATTTCCTTATGGAACATAGTTGCAAATAATTAAGAAACAATGTGGGGAGAGGGGGCCAAGATGGTAGACTAGAAGCAGCTCACGTGTGCTGCTCTCACAGAGAAGAAACAAAAGGGTTAGTGAACACTGACCCTGCAGGCCAATCATCTCTGAAACCACGTCAGGATCCATTAAGGCAACAGAAAGACGCAGAGAACAGAGAGGAGTGAAGCTGGGCACCAGTCTGTCTGGGCTCAACACAGAGCCAGAAGAACTTCCCTAACATGGGAAAGGGTGAGAGCCCCCTGTTGGGGGGGCACACTCTCCACAGGGGCCTGTGCAAGACTGGTAATGGGAGAATCCCCCTAACCCCCTATATCCCTCCCATCACATTTCTAGACTGAGGCAGAGAGCTACCCAGCCATTTTACAGAAGCAATTCTTGAGTCCAGAGTGACCTCTACAAGTCTTCGGACCAAGAACAGATCAGCACCAGCACCATAGCTCCAATAGAGGTCACAGGTGTGGTGCCTGAGGCTGGTAAGATTGCTTCACCTCCCCTCACCAGACAAGGCTCAGCACCAGCTTCTGGCCCAGTGGTTCCACTTCAGCCTGAACTCAGCCAGCAGCTGTAACTTTCTCTTTTCCCAGGAAACACCCAGACAGCAGGGCAGGCAACCTTACCAAACCTCTCCACTGATAGCCAGGCAGGGAACACCTGCTACAGATTCTAGCCCAGTGTTCTCACTTCTGTCTGAACTTAGCCAGCAAGTGCAGCTTCCTGTTGTCTTGGGAAGTACCCAGAAGGCAGGGTAGATGACTCTACTCAAACACACCTCTTGTAGCCAGGTGAGCAACATATGTTATAACTTCCAGCCCAGTGGTCCTATTTCTGCCTGGATTTGCAGGGGGATACAGCATCCCGTTGCCTTGAAAACATCCTGATAGCAGGGCAGGCAACTCTGCTGAACCCCACCTCTTATACCCAGACAGGCCACACTCACTAGAGCTTCCAACCCAGTGGTCTTGCTTCTGCTTGAATTCCACAGAAAGGTACAACCCAGTCTTTCCCCAGGAAGAACTTGAATAGAAAATTAGGGCTGACCTGGCAAGGATACAGCTTGTCTTCTAACTGTTGTCCCTGCCTAAGGGACCCCCATAGACCAGAACACCTAACAAAAGAAATGTAGGCATGGAGACAGTAATTGGAAGGGCTCCTTCAAGATCCAGACTAGAATCAAAGCCAGTCAACTGAACCCACCTTTTACCATAATCCAACCCTGAAGGGCATCTAAGAAGATTAAAAAAAAGAAAGAAAGAAAAAGAAAAACATTCAAAGGATAGCAGCTTCAAAGACTGAAGGAACATCAGCCTGCACAGATGAGAAAGAACCAGCACAAGAACTTTGGCAACTCAAAAAGCCAGAGTGCATTCTTACCTTCAAATGATCACACTAGTTCACCAGCAATGGTTCTTAACCAGGCTGAAATGGCTGAAATGTCAAAAACAGAATTCATTTCTGACTTCTATATGGATAGGAATGAAGATTATCAACATTCAGGAGAAAGTCAAAACCCAATCCAAGGAATCTAAGGAATATAATAAAATGATACAAGAGATAAAAGACAAATAAACATTTTAAGAAAGAACCAAATTGAACTGAGAGAGCTAAAAAACTCACTTCAAGAATTTCATAATATAATTGCAAGTATTAATCAGAATCAACCAAGTTGAGGAAAGAAATTCAGAGCTTCAAGACAACTTCTCTAAAATAACTCAGTCAGACAAAAACAAGAAAATAAATAATAAAGAAGAATGAATGAAACCTCCAAGAAATAAGGGATTATGGAGAGAGACCAAATCTATGACTCTTTGATGTCCTTTACAGAGAGGAATAGAAGGCAAGCAACTTGGAAAACATGTTTGAAGATATCATCCATGAAAATTTTCCCAACCTCACTAGTTTGGCCAACATTCAAATCCAGGAAATGCAGAGAACCTCTGTGAGATACTATACAAGATGACCGTCCCTAAGACATACAGTCATCAGATTCTCCAGCGGCAAAATGAAAGAAAAAATGTTAAAGGTAGCTAGAGAGAAGGAGCAGGTAACCTCAAAGAGAACCCCATCAGGCTAATAGCAAACTTTTCAGCAGAAACCCTACAAGCCATAAGAGATTGGGGGCCTATATTCAGCATTCTTAAAAGAAATCCCAACCATGAATTTCATATTCAGAGACACTAAGCTTTATTTTAAGTAAAGGAGAAATCAGACCCTTTTCAGACAAGCAAGTGCTAAGGGAATTTATTACCAGCAGACCTGCCTTACAAGAGGCCCTTAAGGGAGTGCTAAACATGGAAAGGAAAGAACATTATCAGCCACCACAAAAACACACTTAAGTACGCAGACTGGTGACTGTATAAAGCAACCACACAATCAAGTCTGGATTATAGCCAGCTAACAATATGATGATGGGATCAAACCTGCACATATCAATATTAACTTTGAATGTAAATGGGCTAAATGCCCAATTAAAAGGCATGAAGTGACACGTTGGATAAAGCAAGCAAGACTTAACTATAAGCTGTCGACAAGAGACTCACATTCAGTGACACCCATAGGCTCAAGGTGTGGAGAAAAATCTACAAGGTAAACAGAAAACAGAAAAAAGCAGAAATTGCTATGCTAATTTCAGAAAAAAAAACATACTTTAAACAAACAACAATTTAAAAAGACAAAGGAAGGCATTACATAATGGTAAAGGATTCTATTCAATAAGAAGACCTAACTATCCTGCATATATATGCACCCAACACAGGAAAACTCGGATTCATAAAGGAAGTTCTTAGAGACCTATGAAGAGAGTTAGAGAATCATACAAACATAGATTTCAACACCCCACTGACAATATTAGACAGATCATCGAGCCAGAAATCTAACAAATGTATTTGGGACCTAAACTCAACATTTGACCAAATGGGCCTAACAGCTACAGAACTCTCCACCCCACAAAAAAAAAGAATATACATTCTTCTCATCTGTACATGGAAGATATGCTAAAATTGACCACACAATCAGCCATAAAATAATCCTCAACAAGTTGAAAAAATAACAAAATCATTCCAAACAGACTCTCGGACCACAGCATGATAAAAATAGAAATCATTACTAGGAAAATCACTCAAAATTGTAGAATTACATGGAAATTAAACAACATGCTCCTGGATGACCTTTGAGTAAACAATGAAATTAAGGCAGAAATCAAGAAATTCCTTGAAACTAATGAGACCAAAGATACAATATATAAGAATCTCTGGGACACAGCTAAAGCAGTGTTAGAAGCAAAGTTTATAGTACTAAATGCCCACATCAAAAAGTTAGGAAGATCTCAAATTAACAACCCAATATCACACCTAGAGGAACCAGAGAAACCAAAGCAAACCGAACCCAAAACTAGCAGAAGACAAGAAATAACCAAAATCAGAGCTGAACTGAAGGAAATTGAGATGCAAAAAACCATACAAAAGATCAACAAACCTGGTTTGTTATTTGAAGGAATAAATAAGATTAATAGACCACTAGCTAGATTAATAAAGAAAACAGAACAAATAAACACAATTAGAAATTACAAAGGGGACACTACCACTGATGACACAAAATGGAGAAAACTCTCAGTGACTACTATGAACATCTCTATGCAAACAAACTAGAAAACTTAGAAAAAAAGGATAAATTCCTAAAAACATACAACTTCCAAAAATTGAACCACGAAGAAATCAAATCCCTGAATATACCAATAACGAATTCCAAAATTGAATCAGTAATAAAAAGTCTACCAACCAGAAAAATCCCAGGATTTACAGATGGATTCACAGCTGAATTCTACCAGATGTATAAAGAAGAGCTGGTGCCATTTCTACTGAAACTATTTCTATATACCAACAATGTCCCAACTGAGAAGCAAATCGAAAACATAATCACATGCACAATAGCCACAAAATGAATTAAATACCTAGGACTACAACTAACCAGGGAGGGGGAAGATCTCTATAATGAGAATTACAAAACACTGCCCAAAGAAATTACAGATGATACTAACTAATGGAAAATAATGGAAAAACATTCCTTGCTCATGCATAGGATGACTCAATATTGTTAAAATGGCCATACTGCCAAAAGCAATTAAACAGATTCAATGCAATTCCTATCAAACTATCAATGACATTCTTCATAGAAATAGAAACATTTATTTTAAAACTCATATAGAACAACAAAAAAAAAGAGTTTGAATAGCCAAGGCAATCCTAAGCAAAATACAAAGGTGAAGGCATCACATTACCTGACTACAAACTATACTACAAGGCTACAGTAACCAAAACAGCATGAAGCTGGTAAAAAGAAACAGACACATAGACCAGTGGAACAGAATATAGAGCCCAGAAAAAAAAGTCACACACCTACTACCATCTGAACTTTGAAAAAGTGGACAAAAACAAGCAATGGGGAAAGGACTCCCTATTCAATGATTGGTGCTAGAATAACTGGCTATCTGTATAGTCCATTTTCATACTGCTATGAAGAAATACCCAAGACCGGGTAATTTATAAAGAAAAAGAGGTTTAATAAGACTCACAGTTCCATGTGGCTGGGGAGACCTCACAATCATGGTGGACAGCAAAGGAGGAGCAAAGGCACGTCTTACAGGGTGACAGGCAAAAGAGTGTGTGCATGAGTTTATTGTGGCACTATTCACAATAGCAAAGACTTGGAACCAACCCAAATGTCCATCAATAATAGACTGGATAAAGAAAATGTGGCACATATACACCATGGAATACTATGCAGCCATAAAAAGGGATGAGTTCATGTCCTTTGCAGGGACATGGATGAAGTTGGAAACCATCATTCTCAGCAAAATATCACAAGGACAGAAAACCAAACACCACACGTTCTCACTCATAAGTGGGAGTTGAACCATGAGAACACATGGTCACAGGGAGGGGAACATCATACACTGGACTTGTTGTGGGGTAGGGAACTGGGGAAGGGATAGTGTTAGAATAAATACCTAATGTAAATGATGAGTTGATGAGTGCAGCTAACCAACATGGCACATCTATACCTATGTAACAAAATTGCACGTTGTGCACATGTACCCTAGAACTTAAAGTATATAATAATAGTAATAATAAAGACATTCAAAAAAAAAAAAAAAGAGAGAACAAAGCAAAAACAAAAGCACGTGTGGAGGGAAACTGCCCTTTATAAACCCATCAGCTCTTATGAGACTTATTCATTTCCTGTGAGAACAGCATACGAAGAACTTTTCCACACGATTCAGTTACCTCTCACCGGGTCCCTCTCATGACATGTGGGGATTATGGGGGCTACAATTCAAGATGAGATTTAGGTGCAGACACAGCCAAACCATATCACTATCCATATGCAGAATACTGAAGCTGGACCCATTCCTTACACCATATACTAAAATCAATTCAAAATGGATTAAAGACTTAAGTTTAAATCCTAAAACTATAAAAATCCTGGAAGATAACCTAGGAAATACCATTCTGGACATAGTTCCTGGCAAAGATTTAATGACAAAGATGCCAAAGCAATTGCAACAAAAACAAAAACTGACAAATGAGATCTAATTAAACTAAAGGCCTTCTGCAAAGCTAAAGAAATTATCAACAGAGTAAATAGACAACCTACAGAATGGGAGAAAATATTTGCAAACCATACATCTGAAAAAGGTCTAATATCCAGAATCTACAAGGAACTTAAACAAATCAATAAGCAAAAAAACAAAGAACCCAAGTAAAGAGTGGGAAAATGACATTAATAGACACTTTTCAAAAGAAGACAGACTCACAGTCAATAGGCATGTAATAAAAGTGCTCAGCATCTGTATTAGTCCATCCTCCCACTTCTATAAAGAAATACCTGAGACTGAGTAATTTATGAAGAAAAAAGTTTTAATTGGCTCATGGTTCTGCAGGCTGTACAGGAAGCATAGCTGGGAGGCCCTAGGAAACTTACAATCATGATGGAAGATGAAAGGGAAGCAGGCACATCTTACATGTCAAGAACAAGAGGAAGAGAGAGAAATGGGAGGTACTACACATTTTTAAACAACCAGATCTCATGAGAACTCCCTCACTATTATGAGAACAGCAAGAGGGAAATCCACCACTATGATCAAATCACCTCTGACCAGGTCCCTCTTCCAACACTGGGGATTACAATTCAACATGAGATTTGGGCGGAGACACAAATCCAAACTGTATCAATATCACTAGAGAAATGTATTAGAAAAATGCAAATCAAAACCACAATAAGATGCCATCTCCCACCAGTCAGAATGACTATTACTAAAAAGCCAAAAAATAACAGATGCTAGTGTGGTCATATACTGCTTGTAGGAATGCAAGTTAGTTCAGCCATTGTGGAAAGCAGTGCGGTGATTTCTCAAAGAACTTAAAACAAAAGTACCATTTGACCCAGCAATTTCATTATGGGGCATATACCCAAATGAATATAAATCATTCCACCATCAAGACACACACGTGTATGTTCATTGCAACACTACTCACAGTAGCAAAGTCATGGAATCAACCTAAATGCCCATTATGGTAGACTTGATAAAGAAAATGTGGTACATAGACACCATGAAACATTATGCAGCCATGAAAAAGAACCACATCATGTTCTCTGCAGCAACATGGATGGAGCTGGCAGTCATTATCCTAAGCAAACTAATGCAGGAACGGAAAATCAAATACCACATATTCTCACTTGTAAGTAGGAGTTAAACTTCGAGAACACATGGCCATAAAGAAGGGAACAACAGACACTGGGGCCTACTTGAGGGTAGAGAGTAAGAGGAGGAAGAGGATAAAAAAATACCTATCAGGTACTATCCTTATTACCTGGGTGATGAAATAATTTGTACAACAAACCCCTGGGACATGCAATTTATCTATATAACAAACTTGCCAAAAAAAGGGGGGAGATGAAATAATCTCTCTCTCTCTGCTTTTTCCAAGTATTTTTTTCTTTCAGGGTGCTAAATAAAGTATGTTAACATACAATGTCTTATTTACAGAAATAAAAGTTAGTTGTTGAAACAATTTGTAATTTAGTTCTTGAAGTAAGAAATTCAAAAAGGTGATAATTAGGGCAGTTGAAAATCAGCATTATGGGGATGGATGTGTTTTCCTTTTGTTCCCAACAGCTGGGCAGACTATGCTGAAGAGATTCAGTTCTCTGAATTTACTCCAAGTGGTATAGCTTATACTTGTAATGTTCCTTTAACTCTTTTGTCACAAGGCTTTAGTTCATCAGGTAAACCTTAAATAAGTACATCTTGACTCTTCCAATAAGATATAAAAACTCATCAATGAGTCCAGAAATTAGATTTGAAATCTAAGCATTATTTCCCACATAAGGAAGTTTTCAATGTGTACATATTTTTTAGTACATGTGCTGAGTCCAATCGTGTATTTTAGTAAATGAATATATGTCAATTTACCAATATTTGAATGCATAATTTCTTAGTAAACAAAAGGCAAATTCAGTTATTCAATCAAATATTATTTATTGAGTTGCTACTATGGGCCAGGTACAATTTTGGTTTTGGAAAAGCAGATGTGAGCAGTGACTTTTTGGGAGGAGGAAGGGAAAACAAGACAGATAAGCATATAGATATGTAACTCTGGTGGTGATATGTGCTATGGAAGATAAAGTGATCAGGTATATGAGTATGTGGTGGGGTGGGGACTTTTAGAGAGGTCAAGAAAACTCGGAGAAGGGGACATTTGAATAAAAACTCGAGCTAAGTGAGAGAGTAAGCCATGTCATCATATGAGGACAGCATCCAAGCAGAGGCAAAGTATAGTTGAAAGCCCTATGGCAAGGGTGTATTTGTGCTTGGAATGTTTGAGGAATAATGAAGAGACCAGTGTAGCTGAGCTGGGCAAAAGGTAACATGTTAGGTGTCAGAAAGATAGTAATGGGGCCAGATCATGTAGGTCTTATACACCGTGACACCGACTTTGTGTTCCATTCTGAGTTTCTGGGTTTCTAGGAAACACCATTAAAACAACATGGCAGACCTGGAAATCCCTCAGCAATACCCACATAAGAATCTGGTGATATGCCAGGGCTGCCTTGCCTTGGCCCACAATGACTGCCAAGGAACCAGATGCTGTTGCTTGAAAAATATTCTACACTGCCCAGCTTCTATGCCCTTCAATTGTCATCCATAATAGCTTCCAAAAGAACACAGAATAAAGGCAAGCATGGGTAACTGTGTAATGACAAGAAAATGGTCTTTATTTAAATTGTGAAATATATATACTTGAGAAAACAAAATTGCATAAAAGGAAAGTATAAGATTATTCAAATGCTGTTTTTTCACTTAATTATTGGACAGAACAAATATTACTAGTTGGAAATGAACATGTTTATTATATCAAAATGTTTTCACTGTTTTTAAACTAAACTAGGTATTTAATTTCTCAGCAGACTTTGGAAGATTGCAAACAAAAATCAGGCTAATGAACAAAAATAATAATATATAGATTTATTAAATATAAATTGCATGTTAATACTAAAGTACAATATGTGTTTGTTATAAATATTGAGACATAAGGAAGTATTTTGAATTTACTTATAAGTGATCAGGTAGACTAGACAAGAAACATAAAATATCCTCTTCTTACTTTCTTCTTACATTTTCTTCTGTGTTTTTTAAATGAAAATAAAAATGTTTTACCCCATTTCAAGGCAACTTTACTAACCATCACTTTTTAAACTGCAAATTATTAGTACTGCCAATTGGAGAACTTCAGTACATTTTGCAGTATGTAAATATGCCATCTGTATCCTACAGTAATACCCATGGCTTACTCTCTAATTAGCAGAAGAAATGATACCTTATATATATAAACCATAGTAAAAATCATTTAAATAGTATATAATAAGCATACAATATGCTTTATTGTCATTAGATATGATACTGATATACAGCACAATAATCCACTTGAAAAATTCCTATAGCAGATAAAGCAGGTAACAGTTAATATAAAAGACTGAAGAAGAAATTTAGAAAAAGTGAGGTCTTATAAGTTGCTATGAGAGACAGAATAGTATAGTGAACCACTGTTAACTAGCTGGGTGATCTTGGGCAGTTATTTAATCTCTCTGGGCCTTACATTTCTACATCTGTGAAAATGGGGATAACAATAGAACCTACTCCAAAAGATTGTTGTATGGAATAAATGAATTAACATGCAGAATGTACTTAAAACACAGGCACATTATGAAGACTTAATACTTACAGGCTCTTGTTATTCTTATAGGTACATCTTCTTTAACAGAAAACACTCTAAAGATCTTATTCAGAAAAATACTTATTGGTATTTTTATTTATTTAGCAAAAATTATTACTGATGCAAAGATGAAGAAGATACGCTGTCTTTCAGGACATCAGAGATATGCTGTCTCACAGCACGGATGGGAAGAAGACAGGGAGAAAAACATAATATAATAAATGGTAAAATGGAAGCATTTACAACTTACTACTGAAACACCATCACTGGGAACAATTAATTTTGACAGAGGGACAGTTAGGTAGGCTTTACTCACAGTGAAGCCCCAGAAAGAGGTCCTTTGTTAACTAAAAGTTTAAAAATAGCCAGGCACAGTGAAACATAGGGAGACTCTGTCTCTAAAAAGTTTTTTAAAAAATTAGTCAGGCATGATGGCTCAAACCTGTAATTTCAGCTATTCCAGAGGCTAAGGTGGGAGGATCACTTGTGCTCGGAGTTTAAGGCTGCAGTGAGCTATGATTGTACCACGGCACTCCAGCCTGGGTGAGAGAGCAAGATCCCAACTCTAAAAAAAATAATAATAATTTTTTTAAAAATCTAGCAGAATTCACACCAATCCCTGCAACGAGGAAGCGTTTGGGCTAATGGAGTTTCTGTTCTGTATTTAGTAATGTCTCCCTTTTGGCCCATTCTTTTGGACTCGTACCCCTAGACTGTATTTCACAGAGCTAAGATGTTCACACTAAGGGCCAGTGGGATGTTGAGAGTCTTAAGATTTATAAAATGTACCACTTCTCTGGAAAAGGAGAAAGCACCCTTGGCTATTCATGTAGGGAACAAGAACTTTCTTTTATTCTTTTTATTGTCAGTTTAAAGATTGATGCAAAAAAAATTAAGGAAAAAGTCTTTAAGCATTCACAGTACTAATTTAAGGGAGATTTTCCTAAATCTTAATATCTCCTCTATGCCTGCCATAACACCCCTAGAAAACTCTCATTACATGATGTAAAATCACAGCTTTAGTTTGTTAAGAAGGCATAATTCCAAGTGGACCATGGAATATTTATGTCTCTATGCAGCTCTTTGAAGGAATACTCTTATGTTTTTGTGCCTGTCGTGGGTCAGAGGTTTAAATCAGCACTTCTTTCTGTCACTTCTTATGTGTTTTACTATAATTTACAGCTCAGCAAGATGAATTATAAGACAAAAGTGTCTATTTTATTTCAGCAACTAATTCTAGTTAATCAAAGATTTCCAGCCCAACAACCCAGCATGAAACTCTGCATGGAAAATATGAGGAGAACAAAGCATTTTGTCAATAACATATCTCATGATGTAAACACATATGTCTCTTAAAGGAAATTTTATGGTTTCCACATTATCAGCATACAAAAGGAGCATTCTTGTCACAGACCTGGTGCGACTGTGGAGTCATCGTCACTGGAAACAAGAGCCTGATTAGGTTCCCACACAGATATGAATAGACTTTCCTTTTTTAGTGGAATAGTTGCTTTTATTCCTTTTTAAAACAGACTGGTAATTGTCACCCTAAAAACACTGAATTGTACTAGGGCAACATTTGTTTCTGCTCTTTTTTCCCATCTTTTTAGAATCAGCCAATAACATTACTATCCCTTCTGGTTGGTCCTCTTCTGGAAAGTCTGAGTTAATCCACAGCTGTGTGAATGTGAAAAAGGCACACAGCAGGCTAAGTCTGTTGGGTCTCTTGTCTGCTAATAAAGTGAACAGTCTGCAGGACAGATGTTAAGAGGATCTGTTAAATAAGTCAGTGGCAGAGATCCTGACCTCTGCCAAGGAACATTTTATTATTCCAGAAAGGGGCATAATTGCAAGGCATTAACAATTAGAAGAACCATAGTTTTTCTTTATAGATTTCTTACTTCTTGCTTTGTCATTTGGTTGAAATACAGTATCAAGGCCCATTCACTGAGAAGCAATGTGCTAAATATGATTGGGCTTAGTATAAACTGCAGATTACAGGATTTCCCCAAATCCCCAGGAAATGGTTGGACCTTGGCTTTGCTTCAGTCTTAAACAGTTTTGTTTATTCAGCGTGTATCATTACACTATTTGTACAGTCTCATTTGCCACAGGGTACCATTGTACTAAAGGGACTATCAATCTTACCAAACACAGTGCCTTAACTATTAAATCTAGTGTAATGGGAAATGTAAACTAGAGATCAAATTAACAGAGGAATATCACACCATAAAGTTGTTCACTATACCTTATACTAATTTACCATTTGTGGTGTGAATAAAATCATGTTTACCACATGCATTCCAGATTCCCTTGTGCAGTATAAAAGGTACTCTGTGATCTGACCCCTTGCATACCTTTCCAATCTCACCTATGATTGCTCCTGTACACTCAGCCTGTGCCAACTGTTTGTCATTTCTGAATGTGCCATGCTGTCTATTGCTTCTACACCTGTGGGCAGCTATTCTCTTTGTCTGGAGTGATTTTTTTCTTCTCTGCATCTTTGTCATTCTGCATCCTTCCCCATAAACCTGGGGAACTTATACCTCCTTTTAAGATTCAATTTTAACATCACCTTATCCATGAAGATTGCCAGTACTTCCCCAGGCAGAGCTAAGCACTTCCTCCTTCCATAGCATTTTCTCTCTGGGAACACACCTATTTTAACAATTATCACATTGCTTACTAGATTGTGGGCCCTTTAGGGGCAAGAGTCAAATTCTCTTGATCTTAGTGTGCCCAAAATAGAAAAGAGTGCATACTACAGAGTAGGCACTTAATAAACATTTGGGGAATCAACCTATGAGTGAACTAATTAAATAATTAATCTTTTCATCATGTTAGCATAAGCTTATATTCTAGTTTTGTCACTACTACCAGCACTGTAACAGGGTCTTACACTTTTAATGTCTTACTTTGTTTTGTTAATGAATCATTTTCATTAGGTTGGTATATTCGATTGTGAAAAAAATATATCTCTACTAATACTGATCACGCATTGACCCCCACTTAGAATAGGTAGGAGCATGAGATATACTATCGTCTTGGCCAATTCAGTTGAATTCAGTTAAATTTATGTACAAGAAGCAATCAAATTTAGTTATTTACACTATTGGCTAACAATTCTATACACCTAACTCAGGTCACAGACTAGCTGTGTGGCTTTGATCAAGTTAATCTATCTCTCTAGACCTCAGTTCCTTCAACTATAAAATTATAAGATTTACATAGCACTTGACAGTATATAAAGCACTTTTCACAAACATTTTCTTATGTATTCCTCACAACTTCCCTGTGGGGTTATTTTCCTAATCCCATTTGATAAAATCTAGGTATCAGGAAGATTAATTTGTCCAAGCACATGGAACCAGTGGTAGAGATGGGACTTGACCCTCAAAGCCTCTGAAGGCCTTTCTAGCTCTGGAAGTCTATGGAATTTTACAATCTCATTGCCTATTTGTGAAGGCTTTATTTTCAATAACATGACATTTGTTTCATGATTAGTGGGAAATCTATGTTAAAGTACTCTAATTGTGGAGTGGCTGTCACTTCTTGCTGAAGAGCACTGTACTGGGCCTCATGCTTTTTGAAATCAGGAACAGTCATCAGGCATAGAGATTAGGACAAAAGGATTTCAAACTGCCTGTACATAATCACCTTGGTCAATCAGTATATATATGTACATACACATGTTATATATACACACACATCTCAAATGATTAGCCCTATACTATCTGTTCGTATCACTTTCAAGTATTACTCATTTATTTCATTTCTTCCTAAGACTATTACTATAAGAGGGCAGTAATTTGCTTAGCTTGGTTGCTTAAAAGAGTACCTAAGGTACATAGTACATGTTTAATAAATATTTTTCAAACTAACGAATGAATAAGAGAGATACAAGCAGAAGGGTATGGACAAACACATTTATTGAGTATCTACCATGCAGTAGACATTGTACTAGGCAATTTGCTTATATTATCTCATTTAATCCTAACCCCAACCCTACTGAGGGGGTGTCATTATCCCCAGTTCACAGATGAAAAGACTGAGGTTCACCGGAAATTAGCTCATGGTCACTTATCTTTTTTAACTGCAGAATTCTTATGGAACCGAGAAGCACCACTTTTCTGGAACCTCTTACCCATTCATCATTGTATAGACAGAGAACATGTAAGAGAGCAAGCCAGTTGCTAAACCAAGGGTAGCATGTTGTTTCAATAAATGGTCACAGATCATCATCTGATGATACACAGTCATCTTCCTGTTTCATAGTGGGGTATGTCTGTATTTGGCAATAGAGTTTCATAATCAGGAAATGGAGGCAGAGGTAGATCTAAAATTAGGAGGGTATGGTTGGATATAGGTGAATGATAGATTACTATTTTGTTCTGCATATAAAAAATGCCTCTTTATCAAAACCATTGATAAACGAATGGAGAAGTGAAGCATTTCCATCCAAATTAGTCACATTTAGTTCTCTACTATTTCAACAAAGCTTGTCTCTTTCTCTCAGGATCTCACTCTCTTGCCTTCTCTATTGTGTTATGTCTGAGCCAATGGCATAACTACATGTGATGAATGTACTGCCTCTTGGGCCCTGGAACAAACCCCTCTTTGGCCATGAAGAGGATGTTCTGAGCAGATGAACAGCAACACTGAGAGAGGATATCTTTTTCCTATGTGAGCTAAGTTGCTCCTCAACTCTGGAGGGCAATCCCAGTGTGGTGAGCACTGGTTGGGGCACATGCTCCGTTCCATTCATTGACAGTAAGTGTTTCTCCTTTTTTTTTTTTTTTTTTTAAAGTATTTGCTTTTTATAAAGCAGACCAAGTGTTGTATAGTCAGCAATTAAAAAGTGAAGTTTAT
>NW_012106463.1:429034-438805 GCF_000951045.1 Mandrillus leucophaeus | reverse complement strand
TTTTTTTTTTTTTTTTTTTAAAGTTATTTGCTTTTTATAAAGCAGACCAAGTGATAAACTATTGAGAAGCTAAACTACCTTTCCTATGGAGTTTTTAAACTGAGCCTCTGAGAAGGAGTTTGATACAATTCAATGACTGAAGTAATACCTTTGTCCATTTAAGCATTAAATGGCCCATTGAAACACAGTTTAGTTGGAGGGAATTTCAAAAGGCAGTACTTTCTAATTATTTTAGAAAATTTCTCTCCCAGCTGACTAGAGCAGAGCTTACAAAATGCAGCTCAATCACTTTCCACAGTCTCTCAGGTCAGCCTCTCACTAGCATTAATTAAATATAACCCCCTTAGAATACGAGAGGTTAAGTGAGAGCAACATAGCGTTCTTCTCCAATACATTACTGTGAACATAAATGGCCATAATCTGTTTATAAGAAGACTTCTTTTAGCACAGAGGTCTCACTAATGAAAAATTGTAAGAGGCAAAGCAACATAATGTGACAACTGTTCATCGCAAAACACATTTTAAACTACCCATTTCCACATCTATTGTGCTTAAATAACACATATCATAAAGAAAATTGGTATAACAGATGGTTTCAGTTCTGGGTAGCAAACGCAAACCAGTTTTCAGTGTGATAAAGGGAAACAGTAAAAGCCAGCACATAATTCAGTCAGTCTCTTACCTAAAGGTCTTCCTTCTCCTCAAGTTAGAGACACTTTCCCCACAAGCTTCAAGTTTTAGTATACTTTCCTTTTTAACTAGATGCTAAATCTTCTATGGCACAACTTGAACAAACTCTAAAACTGAACAATTGCTGAAACAGTATGTTTCTATACTAGCCATTTTAAATTAGAAAAGACTCTTTTAAGCTACAGGTTTATGGTTCTAAAAAGTTCCATGCACTGCCCAGAGCTATTTGTAAATTAAATCATTTAAAATAAAGCTCTTTAATACTCTATAATTAGTCTTGTCTCTCTGAACATGACTTTACTGTAAATGCTCCTTCTTGACTCTCCTATTGTCCCAAGATTCCTGAGAAGAAAACAGCCAAGTGATAATTCAACATTACTGCTGCTTCAGTGCACTAATCGCTTAAAGAGCAGCAAGCACTCTGTGCTCTCTGCCCCACAGTTCCCGAAGCCTCCTGGCCTGAGGCAGGCATCGTGACCCAGCAATGTCCAGATGTCAAGAGGAATACGCAGCTCCTAATGCAGTATGGTCCATTAATGCAGTATGGTGCATTCCTAATGCAGAGGCGCTCCATTCCAGTATGGTCAAACATCTGCTTCATCTGCTGGCATGCAACCTGCTGAACATGCTCAGAGTGCACCTCAGACTAGGGATGGGCAAGGATAGACCTCCCCAGCTACTCCAGGAGACTCATCAAAACTTTGAAACTATAAGACAGGCCCAGAAACTCAAAAAAAAAAACAGGGCTCTGGCATTCAGCAAAAACATACTAAACATTTTCCTAAAGGAAAGCCACAGAATAAGATAAGACAGTTTTTATCATAGTAGTTCTACTCCTCATTAAATTCTCTTAGTCTTGACGTTTCTTCTGGATATTAACTGGAAATCTGAAAAATACGTGAACTCTTTGGGATTCTGAGAATGTCATACTGACTTTGAAATTTTTCTCTTTTATAATTTAATTAAGTTGCCTTTAATTCACTTGAATATTATAACAAGAGAAGAATAAATTATACAAGAAAGCTTCTATTCCTACATACCAGTCAACAGAGCTTAATGCCAAGAATCCTGACCAAGAGGTAAAATTTAAAATACACTTAAACCATGTATTACAGTCCTATTTTGTTTACTAGAATAGTAATCTTGCCCAAGTCGCTTAACTCTTCTGAGCTTCACTTTTTTCTTCCAAAATATGGGAATAATATTAAAACATTTATACAAAGGCTAAATATAAATTGTTTTTAAAACTGTAAAAGGCTATAAAATAGGTATGTATCTGTACTTGTATACATATATGTATGTATATATGTGTACACATATAATATTAATACTACTCATGTTTCCTTTAAAAAATTTTGTTTTAGAAAGAAATTCAGTCTCCTTTGTAATATCCAATTTACACATCAAGTGTAGCTAAGAATGATTTCATTCATCCTATGAGATTTCAGTAACTAACATCCTGTAAAACCTAATGAACAGTTCCCAGGTTCTCACCAAATTTCATATTTACTTCACTGTGAAAGACAGGCTTATATACTATTAAAGTAAAAAATAATATTCCTTCATTGACAGCCTGAGTACATGATGTGCTTAATACTAATGAAGAGAGTTGTGACTGTTCTAGTTGGAGGTGACTGACTAGAATAAAATTTTTAGTTTTAAAGATCAAAGTGAAGAAAAAAATATTGAGGATAAACAGCCTAAGAGGTCTTAATTTAAAAAATTTTCTCCATCCAAATTGAGGCAGATGGGATAGGTGAAGATATTTCTGTTAAGATGAGTAAGACTTGCAGTCCCATTTCTTTATTATATATTCCTTCCCTTATTTTCTCTTCTCCCACTAGAAGGTAAATTCTTGGAGGGCAGGGACTTTGTTTTATTCATTGATATGTCCCCAGTACGTAAAATAGGTGTTCTCAATCTTGGCACTATTGGAATTTTACACTGGATAATTCTTTGTTGTGGGTGACTGTTCTGTGCTTTGCAGGGTGTTCAGCAGTATCCTCATCCTCTAGACATTGTCAACCAAACCCTTGTGGGGCAGGGCGGGGGTGGGGAAAGTTGCCCTCAGCTGAAGACTGCTGTCTAGTACAGAACCTGGCATATAATAGGTGCTAAAAAAATTTTTTGCTGAGTAATTGAATTAAATTTATTGTGTCGATTTGCTTGCAAACTTTTTAAAATACTTTTTTTGGGGGTAGTTTTAGGTTTGCAGCAAAATTAAGAGGAAAGTAAAGGGATTTCCCATATACTCCATGCTCCCATACATGTACAATCTCCCCCATTATAAACAGCCCCTACTTGAGCGGTATATTTGTTACAATTGATGAGCCTACATTGACACATTATAATCACCTAAAGTCCAGAGTTTACATTAGGGTTCACTCTCGGCGTTGTACATTTTATGTGTTTGGACAAATGTATAATGACGTGTATCTACCATTATACTCTCATACAGAATATTTTCACTACATAGTAGTTCACTAAAAATCTTCTGTGCTCTGCCTTTTCACCCCTCTCCTCACCCTAAACCCCTGGCACCCACTGATATTTTTACTGCCTCCATAGTTGTGCCCTTTCCAGAATGTCACATAGTTGGAATCATGTAGTGTGCTGCTTTTTTCAAATTTCTTGAGCATGATCATTTATAAACTCTCTTTTAAATGTAGATTTTGACACAACTCTAATGATACAATAAGTGTTAAGTTATTCCAACAGTCACATTCAAAGCTAACATGTGTGATTTCAAGTAAGAATTTTAAAAGGATGTAATACTTCATTCTTTCTTTAATTTAAATGAGTAGATAAATTAGAGGGAAAACTTGATAGGGAATATGTAGGGTGACAGCAGCTCTATTTCAAACTGGCTTCAAATGAACACTGTATGCTTGTACTTTGTATAGTTTGAAATAGTCAAATACATGGATATATTTGAAGCAATAAATTTTTCATACATATCTATCACTTATTTACTTTTGTTTTAGTTCATACCATTCAAGGTCAATAGCTCTAGCGGAATTGCTGACAAGGCATCAAGGATTATGGTCGAGGTTAATATAGACATTGTAACATCAACCTGTAGCCTGTTAGCTACAGGTATGGTAGCTGGTGTTATAAGAGAAACACACAGTGAGAAATGAACTGAATGAAGTTTATTGGAAATTAAGAATTCTTTGAATCTTTGCTTCTCCAAATGAATATGAACAGAAAGGCCTTAGGAAATTTATTTGGTTCTAACTTGGTTCCATTTCTTAGTCCATTAAATGGAAATGCAAATACTTGGTTAAATATGCATTGAATGAATATCGGTATCAAAGAATTCATGTTTAGAAAACTGGGGGGAAAACATTAAATTAGTTCCTCTCAATTTGACTCAATATGATTCTGCTGCTGTCATCAATTATAAGAGAAGAATGAAAGATAGGAACATATACAATAATTTTTTAAGTCCACATAGTACCCACATAGCACCTGACACATATGTAGTGTTTTTTATTTACATACAATTGAGAAAAGAATCCTTTATTAATGCCATTTAAGCTTGGGAAGATACAGAAGAGAATCTAGTTATTATCCTAATCTTTATAATCCAGAACAGCTAAAATAAAGCAAGATGTTTTCAAATCAGTACGTTGAGTTTAAATCACTATAAATTTTCCCTGAGTTTACCTGTAGCATATGAACTCTTCTACAAATAAAACAGAAAAGAGGAACTGGCAGAACAGTAATAACTATGTGCCGGCTCTAGTGGTCAGAAGTGAGGAAAATCCATCCAACTTCAGCTTATCAATCTCTTTTAATTAAAATATTATAAAAAATGTCTTTCTCCTGTTCTGCCTATTCTGTTACCTGGAAGGTCAAATATTTTATCATATATTTTTCTGATACAAATTTCCTAAATGTTCAGTATCCTGACTTATTCCATAGTTGGAAACAGAAGTGAAGCATTTTCTAAAATGCAAGAATGTTTTGCTTTCAAACTTTCTAATGTATCCTTAATCACATCATCTCTCAGAATTCCAACATAGCTCATTACAACATACACATACATGCAGATATATGATACACAATGTCAACCAAAAATATTTTAAAACTTCAGTTTGGTAAAACAAGAATAAAAATACCTGTCATTATTTTAGAAATAATCACATGTTATAAGAAATCTATGTAAATGTAATTACATGTGTTCACACACTGGAAGCTGCATATTGAGTGGATTAATTAGTGGGGCTAGAGCTAAATGACTGTTGACAAAAATCTTGTATCAGGAGAGAGAGAGGACTACATTGGTTTTGAGTATAGCTGACTATCCCACCAATCAACTTAAACACAGTGATTAACAGAGCTGATGTGAGAAGAGCCAACTATCTGAACTTTTAGGTATTACTTTAAAACCAAATAAAAAGCAAATTTCCAGAAGAAAATCCAGTTTATCCAATGTTTTAATTTGAGGGTGGATATAAACTTCTGCTTCACTGACTACAATGACATGCTAGATTTCTAAGCATTCGGAATTGCCTTTATATTTGGCATCCTTCCTTAATCTACCTGTATTTGTTTAGCCTACATTAGGATTCACTTGATACCCATACTTTTTCTGAAGAAGCCTATCCAGAAAAATTGTTGACACAAAAGAGTGTCTCTCTCTTATAGACAGAGCACTCAACAAAACATTTTCTGGAAAAAAAAAATGTTTTCAAAGAAGCTTGGGTCCCAGATGTCCACCAAAGATGAAATGGATTAATTCATCCATTTTGCCAAATACTGTGCCAGGCAATGCTAAGGATTCCACAGTAAACAAAAGAGACAAAAACTCCCTGAATTCAGTAACTTACACTCTAATAGGTTAGACCCACCCATCAGAAGTACTTTAGACAACAAATCTAGAGTAGAATTGACTGCTTATTGGGGATACTGAAAAGTTTTGTCTATTCTGATGATGGTTCAAGAGACATTTGTGGAAATCTAATACATGCTTTATTATTGCATTTATCATTTATAAGAACCCTGAGAATGTATATTATACTCTTTTTACAATGAAAACAACTGCAAAGGGAGGTATTTTGTAACAGTGCAAGACAACAGAGCAACAAAGTTATAGTGGAAACTCTAATCCAAAGTTCTAATTCCATAAATGGAGTTCATTCCATTAGCCTACAGCTCATCTAAGCCTAGCTGTAATGGTCCTCCCAAATTCCACCACACTCTTAAAAATCAAGAAAAGAGTCAGAAGGGTGAGTGAAGGCTGATTAAGAGAAAAGCATGCATTCTCTTCAAAGCAGAGCCCCATGGTTGGCATCCTCAAAACAAGCTTTGAATCAGTGCATTCCTCTTTCTCCATTGGGTAGCCAGTAATAGGTCACCCTAATCAACTATTTATTCAACCCTCTTCTCTATTAGAAATTGCAACTTTCCAAGACTGCCCAGCAAAGCTAACTCAATCACCCTCCCATTCCCCCACAGCACTGAGGCATCTTTGCAATTGCAGATAAGAAGACAGGGTACAACAGACAGTGCAGAGCCTCTAAATACGACATCATAAAGACTCAGGCTGCAAAAGAAATAGAAATACAGCATTCTCAATTCTGATGGGCACTTCTTTACTTTCAATTTGTAGAACAAAAATTGACAATATCATTTAAATAAAATATGTGCTTGTACTCACTTTTGCAAAAACTTCAATTGTTCTCCTCCATCTTTGCAAACTTGGCAAGACTTCAGTAGTTTCATTTAAGAATAACTATGGTTGATAGGTTTTCTTAGTGCTTTAAGACTCTAACTATATTCCTTTCCTCAAATCTCCCCTAAACTACACATAATACTCATCAAATAACAGTGAAAATGTATTTATATTGATATTTTTAAATTTTCATATACAATTCTTTCATTCAGGCTACTATACATACTATCGTAATAAGAACTAGTATGTTAAAATATGTTCCAACTAAAGCTTGGTGAACTTTGAATGCTAGATAAAAATCATTCTCTGAAGCTAATGAAGACAGAAACTCTGCCTGCAACAATATTAAGTTTGTTTTCTCTGGTGATTCAGAGAAGTGAGCAATCTGTCAGTAATACATTGAGTGAAATTACTCGTCTTGGAGGAATAACTGCTGACAGTCACTTTATCTCAGGGCTGACCCAAACATCTTCCTGCTGACAAACAAATTACTATGTCTATAACTTTGAAAAGGTAACTAGCTTGTTTTAATTTTGATTGGTCTTTCACAATCCCTTATACATATACTCAGCCCCATCCTTCATTGTATTTTTTTAAAAAGGCAAGAAAAGTGTTTTGGGGGGAGCAGGTTTGAATTAATAAGAAAAAAATAGTAAGAAAAGAATAACCCTATTATCTGATGCTAAGAAAAAGAACTGAGATGCTTCTTTCCAAGACTGTCATGTGGATGTAACTGGTAAGTCTTGATGTCTACCCAACATTAAGACTGGCAGTGCCGCCAGTGACTGACTGGGTGAGTGAACACATTACCGAGACAGTATTGTAGGAATTAATTTTCTTCAATAAAGTGATTTTTAAGGCTCATATATTTCACAATCTAAACATATGTCACTGTTTCATAAACAAAATAAATGGATTAAAATAATACATTACCAATACGCTGACACATGGAGATATTTTAATTAGAAATTCTTAAGCTGTGTGATATTTAACTGCTGTATTTGCTAAAGAGAAGCATGCATCATTTAATAAGAAGGCATGAGGCAGGTGGATCACTTTGCATATGGTACCAGATTTTGTTTAATGTAAGCTACAACTATGAGGCAACACTACTCCCCATTAAAAACAAAACAAAACGAAACAAAATTAAGGATCTATCATATTGAAAGTAACCATATAAATGAATAAATACACTGAAGCCCCTTTTTCAATAAAAAAAAAAAAAAAGTCATCCAGAGCTTAGTTCCCACGACAATATTTCTTCAGAAACAATGTAACATCATTGCTATTTAAAGGCTAAATTTACATGACTGCCTCATTATACTGGTTCCCTTTCCTTAACATTCTTTTTGACTTACTTAAGGACCAATTCTAACATAGCTGAAGAAAGCAAATGGCAACTGGTCCTGAAATTTATATGGGTGAGAGAATTGGAATAAGCAGCAACATAATATATTGTTTACTGTAGCAAGTGCCCTCTGTTCTCTAAAGGTCAAAAGCATTGTAACCTTAGAGTTGCAGTTTCTGATTGTTCCCAGGGTTAAATACATTATCACAATTAATGGTTCAAACCCCTCAACCTTCAGATATATGAGTATTCATGCCTGCATCTGCTGAACTGTTCAACTAAAAATAGCACTCTTTGGCCTTCTTTCTCCTAATATTGTGCCCCTGAGGCAGAGAAAACCAAGCCTTAGAACAGCACAGTAGTATTTTAAAAAATGATCTTTACGGAATCTTCCTTATTTTAAAGAAAGAAAGTAATGGCATATGCTAATATAAGGAGAGTCTTTCCATTTTAAATAACTTGTCTCTACTTGGTAACACAATTTCAGGGTATACTTAATATATACCAAATGTTGTTAAGATTTACCCAGCCTAATTAATTTTAGAAATGACAACCTTTGCAGGACAAATTAACTGTAACATGAAGTAGAGAGCACCAGTTCTGAGTAACGCATGCAGTAGGGTGGGGGTGTATATGTGTTAAAAGCTTTTCCTCCTAAGAATCTCTGTTTAGAAATAAAACCAGTTAATATTGTTGTAATGTTTTCTAAGTAGCAATACTTTATCATGATCATGTTTGTTGACAGAACTGTGACATTTTAGCTTGTCAAAGGAGGGGAGAAGACCCTAGCTAGAAAAGAAAGCAGATTTTAATAGCAATAAACCAATATATTATTAAAATATCCCTCTACCCTTGCTCAAGATTTAAAATGTTACTATCTAGCAGCTTAGATATGGGTGTCTACTATGCTATTCACGGAAGTCCCAATAAACATGCTACACTCATACTAGGAAAGTTTGGGAAACCTGCCTTTTAAACAAGGTTAATCTTTTCTAACCAGTGTCCACATAAGCAAATAGATCAAAGGTTTCCTGACGTGCAGGAAAAAGCTGCAAAAATAGGAGGCAATAGAACACAGCAAGAGTAAATAAAAACTGAGGAAACTATCAAAGCATCCAAATTTAAACTGCAAAGCTATGAAGGCTCTTGAATTAATAGTTTCCTTGTTTAGCCTAATTAAAGTGACAGACACGTGACATATGTTGTGCTTCTAGATCAGCATCACTAGGGCACTACACAGCTCTGGCACTCATATGTATGACATCATGGTTTCCAGAAACCCAACAGAAGCCAGATTTGATACATCAGGGATCAGTGATGGTGTGGGGGTTGGGAGTGGGGGGTGGGAAAGAAGCCGATCTAAGTGAAAAATTAAGCAAAAGAAAAGACTGGGTAGAAACCTGGCTAAGGGAAGATTGATGGGATAGAACACAACACCTCAACAGAAAATCCAACAAAAAAGTCCAACAGGAAAGTCCAACAGGAGAGAAAGAAAAGTCCACCAGGAGAGGAAACGGAAAAGTCCAGCAGGACAGGAAGTCTTCAGTTTGAGCCAAGGCTACCTGATTTCTCATTCTTCCAGGCATTTAAAAGCTTCTCAAGATCACTGTCCTAAGTAGGTAAGCTTGCTAATTGTCATCACACATATAAACTTGTTCCTAATGTCCAGTCATCTCTTTTTAGCTCTCCTAGGCATAGTAGATTGTCAGAATGCCTAGAAATATGGTACTCACTCTACAGCCAAAAGACAGCCTTAGAAATTTCTTTTGTCTGTATAGAAGACAGGAGATACTCTGATAGTCTGTGTCTAATTATGTCTGAGTGGAAACCCCTGTCTACCTCTTATGTCAAAGCAAAAGAAAAGAGGGAGGCAGTTAACAAGCTCTAGAATTCTACCTTAGGCTACTTCCAAGGGGGTCTTTGGTCTCGTCTCTTCCGTCTTCTTAGGAGTAATCATTCCCTATCATTTTTCAAAAAGGTAAATTCACAAGCAGCAGAAAAGGTAATGTCAAAGGGACCTTTTATTGACTACATAGTGTTTGAGCTATACAGA
>NW_012106463.1:390432-428984 GCF_000951045.1 Mandrillus leucophaeus | reverse complement strand
TGTTGTTAAGATTTACCCAGCCTAATTAATTTTAGAAATGACAACCTTTGCAGGACAAATTAACTGTAACATGAAGTAGAGAGCACCAGTTCTGAGTAACGCATGCAGTGGGGTGGGGGTGTATATGTGTTAAAAGCTTTTCCTCCTAAGAATCTCTGTTTAGAAATAAAACCAGTTAATATTGTTGTAATGTTTTCTAAGTAGCAATACTTTATCATGATCATGTTTGTTGACAGAACTGTGACATTTTAGCTTGTCAAAGGAGGGGAGAAGACCCTAGCTAGAAAAGAAAGCAGATTTTAATAGCAATAAACCAATATATTATTAAAATATCCCTCTACCCTTGCTCAAGATTTAAAATGTTACTATCTAGCAGCTTAGATATGGGTGTCTACTATGCTATTCACGGAAGTCCCAATAAACATGCTACACTCATACTAGGAAAGTTTGGGAAACCTGCCTTTTAAACAAGGTTAATCTTTTCTAACCAGTGTCCACATAAGCAAATAGATCAAAGGTTTCCTGACGTGCAGGAAAAAGCTGCAAAAATAGGAGGCAATAGAACACAGCAAGAGTAAATAAAAACTGAGGAAACTATCAAAGCATCCAAATTTAAACTGCAAAGCTATGAAGGCTCTTGAATTAATAGTTTCCTTGTTTAGCCTAATTAAAGTGACAGACACGTGACATATGTTGTGCTTCTAGATCAGCATCACTAGGGCACTACACAGCTCTGGCACTCATATGTATGACATCATGGTTTCCAGAAACCCAACAGAAGCCAGATTTGATACATCAGGGATCAGTGATGGTGTGGGGGTTGGGAGTGGGGGGTGGGAAAGAAGCCGATCTAAGTGAAAAATTAAGCAAAAGAAAAGACTGGGTAGAAACCTGGCTAAGGGAAGATTGATGGGATAGAACACAACACCTCAACAGAAAATCCAACAAAAAAGTCCAACAGGAAAGTCCAACAGGAGAGAAAGAAAAGTCCACCAGGAGAGGAAACAGAAAAGTCCAGCAGGACAGGAAGTCTTCAGTTTGAGCCAAGGCTACCTGATTTCTCATTCTTCCAGGCATTTAAAAGCTTCTCAAGATCACTGTCCTAAGTAGGTAAGCTTGCTAATTGTCATCACACATATAAACTTGTTCCTAATGTCCAGTCATCTCTTTTTAGCTCTCCTAGGCATAGTAGATTGTCAGAATGCCTAGAAATATGGTACTCACTCTACAGCCAAAAGACAGCCTTAGAAATTTCTTTTGTCTGTATAGAAGACAGGAGATACTCTGATAGTCTGTGTCTAATTATGTCTGAGTGGAAACCCCTGTCTACCTCTTATGTCAAAGCAAAAGAAAAGAGGGAGGCAGTTAACAAGCTCTAGAATTCTACCTTAGGCTACTTCCAAGGGGGTCTTTGGTCTCGTCTCTTCCGTCTTCTTAGGAGTAATCATTCCCTATCATTTTTCAAAAAGGTAAATTCACAAGCAGCAGAAAAGGTAATGTCAAAGGGACCTTTTATTGACTACATAGTGTTTGAGCTATACAGACCAGCAGGGCCATCAAAATCTAAATGTACATCTTGCTAGATGCAATTATTTTCATTTTTGGATTGAGTTTCCCATCCTAGGTTAGAACATAAAATTTTCTATTATATCTAACCCAGAGAATTAAAGTGTTTCAGTTTGAGGTAAACTGTATCCACTTTTTAAAAATTCAACAGGTAGCTGGAAATTCTCCAATATGATAGTCCCAGTGAGGAACCCCAGTGATGCAGAAAAGGGAATTAAGCATGAAATTGAAGAGAGGAGGACTGGGTTCCTGTAGAAGAAAAGGTCTTGGTTTTCATAAGCCATCTTCTCTCAAGTGGTAAGAATATCCCAACAAAACAACAAAGGACTCTACTGGAAGGTGAAATGTGAAAAGAATACTGCAGAAGTTTGTCTGGGAAAAAGCAACCATCCAGGCCGAGGCACCGACCCCTACTTCATTCTGAGAAAACTGAGTATGTAGAATTAGAAATCCTGGGCAATGACCTTGACTCAATGAATATTTTATAGCCTTGGTTAAATAACTTGACCTCTCCAAACCTCAGCTGTTTTATCTATACAAGCAGAATTATATTTGATCAAATTTACAGAGTTATTCTACGGTCAAATAATTTTTTAATGTTTAAGTATTTTAAAAAAATACTATACAACACTATACATAAGAAAAGATAAAAGAGTGAGGAGAGAAAGATGGTTTTGAAGACACTTAAAATGTAAAGCTTTTGCCTGAATAGATATGGCAAAGAACAACCTTAATTCAGGGGCATTGCTTTGGGATTTGCTTTATTCTCTGAAAGAAAACGAGCAAAACAAGAGCCTCCTTAGGAATGAGAAAAAGGGAAAGATTAAGTTTAGTGTTTAGGTTGAGTGTTTGCCACATTTTTTTTTTAAAAAAAAGCCAAGAGTATGACTGAACAATCCAGTCCCCAGCCCAACGAAGCACCAATGGAAGCATTCATACCTCAATCTGTTTGTGGTTGTAAGAGTGGCCACCACCATGTTCAAAGGTGTCCAAATTCCTGCCAAAACGGTCACTTAGGCCCTTTAGCCTTGGGTTAATTTGTGGGTGGGAGACATGACCCTTCTGTTTAGTAGCATATTCAGAAAAAAAAAAAAAAAAGACAAAACATACTGTCAGAACTCATGAAACAGAATACATGTTTCTAAATCCAGGGTATTGACCACATCAAAAATAGAAAGTAGAAAGTTTAAGACTCAGTTTCTTTCTTTTACAGAAATTTGGTTATAGTATCAAACAGTGGCACTAATTTCTTGTTTCTGCCTCTGACTCAAGAAGATACTCAATAGCACAGCTATAGGAAAAGAAGAAATAAATTAGGTTTATAATAGTGAGGGTTCTTTTTAGACTTGCACCAACTATAGTAGGTTTCAGTATTAGTAGTGTGAAAGGTGAAGGTTTGCAAGAGAGGTGAGGTTGCTGCTACTCTTAGGCAAAATTTCTAGCTCTGCTACACAGCCCTTAATGGGTTACATCTTTATGACTTCCTGGATCATGACTCATGACAAAATTTCTGAAAGTGTTGCAAAAATTCTTTATTTGTAGATCCAATTGGAAACATTCAAAATGATGTTTTTTCATGGGACAATAGTTGTACACTTTTTATGTTCAAGTCACATAGAGATTAGCAACATGAAAATAAAAATGCTTCACCAGATGCTATTTTGTAGATTATTTAAGAAAACTCAAAAAAATAATTACAGTATATTTTACGAATGAAAACTATCTTTAATAAAACTTTCTACTATATTGAAATCAAGTTGTTGATTATCTTATATTCTCTAACTATCCATATACTGAATGTTTGACTTATTTTAATGATCTCAGCTTTTTGTTTTTATTAATACAAATAAACATTCATATTCCAAGTCAACCTCCCATTCAAGTGGTAGTAGTAGAAGGATATAATGACCACCTATTCCTATTCCAAACTCACTTTACTGTGAAGAAGATAAGGTGTAAATGATTTTTCAATCAGTTTCCAAAACACTTTCCCCCCAAGTTTAGCTTTATAAATAAGAAACACCAATGCAAAATTTATAAGACACCATGCCCTGACTTTTGACCCTAGAAAGGATGAGGATACACATATTAAGGAGCAATGCATTCACAATTTACAAAATAATTATCATGTAATTTGAGAATAACAATCCCTTATTTTATGAGCTACAAGAAGGAGAAAATATCCAACATCATTTTTTGTTTCAATTTTTATATGTAAAAGCTAATCTGGACATAAGTGGAGACACAGATGAAAAACTGACAAGGAAAAACCTAACGTGTATGCAGTAACAACTAGCCATTGAAATTGTAAAACTATTCACTCATCTGATAGAGAATACATAGTATTAAGTCATAATGTGATTTTTTTCCTTTAAAAATATTGAAACTGGCAGTTTTCTCTTCTATTTGCATTATGGTAAGCACATAAGGTGTTAATCCTTCTGGGCTATGCTTAAAAAATTATTTAACATTCAGGCCATTATTTAGCATACAGCTGGTTAGCAGTTTTCCACTAAAGTACTGGCTCATATCCCACATTTTTTTCTTCTGGCACTTACCTGGAGCTGTAAAGGGCTGAGTCCAGAAGCAGCAGCAGCTGCCATTGTTGATGGAATGAACTGTACGGGGTAGTTATCACCTGTCGGAAAGAACAATGCATACAGGTTTAGACAATGCACAGGGAATTGCGGCAGACAAGTACAAACATGGTCCTTGGATTGCCTGAGCTTTACAACATTGCTCTAAGCCCAAACATCTGCAGAAACAAAAGGCTTAGTTGGGCACAGACTTGCAGTGATGCCTTGGAACTTTTTGTTAACAGATAGCTGGTAGGCAAACTGGCAAAACATGAATGTGATGTTAAAAAAATTAAATGTGCAATTCAAGCATGTTCGCTCCATTACGAATCTTGTAATACATCATTTTTTAAGAGTAAAAAAAATATCTTAAAGCCAGGCTGACACTCAATACACTGGGAAAGCATTGAGGCTTTTATATTAGAACAACAAAAAGTTTTGGCTTGGTAGGCAAGGCAGAGTATTAGAGTCCAAAAAGGGCTCTGAGCTATTGACTGCCCATAATTCTAAACTTTATTTATTAAAAAAGTTTAAAAATTAAAAAACACAACCTCTTCAATATGATAGGACCAAGAGGACAGCTAATCTTATCTTCCAGTATTCTGTGAAATGTCTGATATCCCCCTAAGTGTAGAAACCATGTTTGTCTGGATTAACCTCTGGTACTGAACTAGTGGATCCTAGTAAAGAATCATGCATACTAAGCACTTATCAGACATATTTTGATGATGCTTTGATTAAATAACCACACATTTTACATGGAATATCTGTACTAAACGCCTGGTAAAGATTGAGTATGGTTCAGCAAAGATGAATGCCATATCTTAATGTGTTTCTAACTCCAGATCATTCCTAAAAAGGGACATGGAAGTACCTTCTGTGACCTAAGAACTGTGTGCAGTAACCTGAAGAGCTAAAATAAAGTAAGGAGGAACATATCATGATGGTGGTAACTGAAATAAAAATTAGTACGTGTGGATAAATTTCACAATATCAGTGATTTAATGGAGTATCACTTTGGCTTCAGCTACTTATTTAAAGTCAGTGTTACGTACTATCTATCTCTAGGCTATATTTTAATAGCCTGTTCCTCCACACATTTTTGACATTTATAATAATCATGCTGTTTTGCATGAACTTTCCACGCTGAAAGCTGAATGTAATAATGAATAGACAGACTAGAAAGAATCTCAGTAATAAAGGTAGTCAACTCGAAAGCAAGAAAACTTTTTTGGGGGGTAGGGGGTATGGACACTAACACCTGGAGCTTTCCTGGTGACTCTGGTTCCTGGGAACTCAGCCTGCTTGCCATATGAAATGCTACTCAGCTGGCCCAAAGTAAATGTTAAGTTGCTTTCACTTTTAACAAATTGTTAGCTTCTAATCTACACAGTCTCTTTGCATCATATCCATAATACCTCATCAGACCATTGAGCACAGTGTGTGCTTGTACACAGTCCAGTAACAATTGGCTTCTGATTGCATATGGAGCGCTGCTACAATGCATTCACTAACATTATATTGTGCTGGTCTCCTACGGAGTAATGTTCAAAATATCTGATCTTGTTTTTCTCCTTCCATGAGGTTGATTTTGGTTTGCAGTACTATATGGGCTTTTTAAAAAAGATAACTAGGCCAAATTATTTTTTATAGTAAATGACTGTCACTTTATGCTTAAATAATTCTACTGATCTTCTTGATATTTAAACTAAATTATCTGAAGGAAGAATATCCTAATCTAAGTCAAATAGTAATTCTTTGGTAGATACAAGTTTTAAAAAATCACAAAACGATGCTGAATTAATGATGCTTCAAAAATAGGGGAAAAAAATCACCACTCTAACCATTGACATGGACTGCCTCCTGGAACATTTTAGAGCCATTCTTTCTTTAAATATCATGCATTATTCATACTAACTCTAAACCACAACCACCCTCCCTGTAAGTTTAATACCAGTTGCTTTATTTGTACTAAAACATTTTTCATGTCAAACATATTAAAAAAAAATCATACTCTAAAAGAATTCCCTGGGGCACACCTTTTTTCATAGCTGTCATGCTTCTATGCTATGAAATAGCTTTTTTTTTTTTTTTTTTTTTACAGTTTTTGGCTTGCCAGTTAATTTATTACTATCTCTACCACACCCTACAGTACTTTCCAGCTCACCTGCTGGCTACAAACAGCTTTCTTTCCACTGCTGACAGGCATATTTTAAAAACATTTTTAACTTTTATCCTTCTTTGAATCTGTATATCTGAATATAATCTTTAGAAAGCTATTTCTCCATAACATATCATTGTTTCAACATTAAAAGTAAAAATGAATACATTAGAGCAACAGAGTATATAACAGAATGATTAGAAGAAAGAGAACAAGGAAAAGGCAGGAGGGGTAAAAGATGAGGCAGAGGAAGAGGGGGATTACAAGTAGAAAAGAAAAATTTAAGAGGGAGAGGGATTTAAGGGTATTGTAAAGTTTAGTTTTTTTAATAACAAAGTTACACGTTTCCCCTATGCGGCTCTAATTCTCTGTGTAAGTCAATCAAGAAAAAGTTCTCAGCGCCTGACTTGGCAAGGAATCAGTCAACATGTTGTAGCAATTTTTTTCAAATTTGTCTCTGGATTTGAAATGCTTTCATGAGGACCCATTCTTTTAAAATTTGTACATGGAAGGGGAAGCTTGTTGAAACTGGTTGGCTTTATGTCCTACTGTAATCTGGCCCTTGCTACCTCTAGTGTAAGAAGACAACTTTCAAAAACCAATTTGAAAAATAATGTCCATTCTATTCTGTAAATCCAGTTTTCCAGCTTTGTAAATATTTCAACTGATGGCTTTTATCTTAAGAGTACAGAACAAAGGCAAAGTAGGATTTAAAACTTATGGAAAATTTGCTTAACATTAGTTTCACTTGTCAGAATAGGCAGCATTCCTTTGGAATCAAAACAGCAAGAGTCCCTAAATGAGAGAAAATAAATTCTTAAATTTTCATAGAAACTGACATGAAGCAGAAAATTAGTAAAACTTAATGGCAGGAGAAGGGGTGTTTGTACTAAGAACCTACAACCCATTAGATTCAGGCTACCTCCTGCAAGAATACTTTTAATTTGAATAATTCAGATATAAAGTCTACCTTTTAAAAATAGCCAAAAATCCCATGAGTAAAAGTCTGTCAATTTACTTTCATTCTTCAGAAAGACAAAGGACTTGGATAGTTGCAGTATCCTGAGATAGTAACTTCAGACATTAACACATTGAAGAAATGATTTAGAAAGTTTGGAAGGAGTAGAGAGAGGAAAAACAAAAACAAAAACAAAAAACAACAATAAAAGAAACAAACAAAAAAAAAAACAGAACTAGAAGACAGGACTCAACAGATTCTTCAATAACTGCCCCAAAGTAGGAATTCAGTCTCATACCTCATTTCCCAGCCTCCAAAACAGGAGAAAAATATGTTACACATCCCTAACTAACTCAAAAATTATTATGTGCTAGCAACATAAATGATAATAAATTGCCAAACAACTGTAGAGCCCACCTTTATGAGCTACAGCCATTCTTGTTATAATATGAACACATTTGAATCACAACCACTGTTGCAAACTTGAACATACCACTTAGCATAGATCTTGCCTGGATGCATGCATTTGGTATAGCAAAATATTACAATTCCTCTATACTCCGAGGGAATGCCATAAATCTGAATTTGTCTTTATGCGAAACCACACTGCAGTAAATGTTAGCAGGTAATAGGTGACACATTTAGAATTCTAAAAATAAAACAAAAGTTTCAATTTGTCCTGAGGAGAAATGAAAAAATTAGCAAGGATTATAATATATATTGCTGAGATCACTATGTTGTTATTTCTCCTGCTAAATTTCTCCTTCTGTACTCATCAAAGAATAGATCAATGATGAAAAGAGTCTTGACCTCAGAATTTCTTCTAAGATCATCTGCAGTGTTTTTTCTACCTTTAAGAAAGCTAAGAATCAAGGCTCAACCTTACTTTTTTCACTTATTTCACAGTTGCATCTAAACCCTTAACCAATCATCTGAAAATCTGTGAAATTTGTCACAATGGCAATTAAATAAGTGAGTGTGAATGAACTCATGTAAATTCATCCCCATTACATAAGATCGATTTTAAAAATCTTCAGTTTCATACTAGGGATGCAGGGATGGCTTAACATATGTAAATCAATAAACATGATACACCACATAAACAGAATTAAAAACAAAACTCACATGATCATCTCAACAGATGCAGAAAAAGCATTTAACAAAATCCCAACATCCCTTGGTGATTAAAACCCTTAGCAAAATTAGCATAGAAAGGACATACCTTAAAGTAATAAAAGCCATCTACAACAAACCCACAGCGAACATTATAGTGAATGAGGAAGAGTTGAAAGCATTCTCCCTAAGAACTGGAACAGGACAAGGATGCCCACTTTAACCACTTCCATTCAACATAGTACTGGAAGTCCTAGGAAGAGCAATCAGACAACAGAAAGAAAATAGGGGCTCCAAATCAGTAAAGAGGAAGTCAAAGTGTCGCTGTTTGCTCATGATATGATTGTATACCTAGGAAGTCCTAAAGACTCATCCAAAAAGCTCCTATAACTGGTAAATGAATTCAGCAAAGTTTCAGGATACAAAATTAATGTACACAACTTAGTAGCTCTGCTATACACCAATAGTGACCACGCTGAGAATCAAATCAAGAATTCAACCCCTTTCACAATAGCTGCAATAAAATAAAATAAAATACTTAGGAATATACCTAACCAAAGAACTCTACAAGGAAAACTACAAAACACTGCTGAAAGAAATCATAGATGATGTAAACAAATGGAAACATTCCATGTTCATGGTTGGGTAGGATCAATATTTTAAAAATGACTATACTGCCAAAAGCAATCTACAAATTCAATGTGGTTCCCATAAAAATACCACCATCATTCTTCAAAGAACTAGTAAAAAGAATCCTAAAATATATATGAAGCCAAAACGAGCCTGCATAGCCAAGGCCATCCTAAGCAAAAAGAACAAATCTGGAGGCATCACATTACCTGACTGCAAACTATACTATAAGGCCATAGTCACCAAAACAGCATGGTATTGGTGTGAAAATAGGCACATAGACCAACGGAACAGAATAGAGAACCCAGAAATAAAGCCAAATACTTACAACTGATCTTCAACAAAGCAGACAAAAGCATAAAATGGGGAAAGACACCCAATTCAACAAATGATGCTGGGATAATTGGCAAGCCTTATGTAGAAGAATGAATCTGGATCCCCATCTCTCACCTTATAAAAAATTCAGCTCAAGATGGATCAAATACTTAAATCTAAGACCTGAAATCATAAAGATTCTAGAAGATAACATTGGAAAAAACCCTTCTAGACATTGTAGGCAAAGAATTCATGACCAAGAACCCAAAAGCAAATGCAACAAAAGCAAAGATAAATAGATGCGACTTAATTAAACTAAAAAGCTTCTGCACAACAAAAGAAATAATCAGCAGAGTTAACAGACAACTGACAGAGTGGGAGAGAATCTTCACAATCTACATATCCAACAAAGAACTAATATCCAGAATCTACAAAGAGCTCAAACAAATCAGCAAAAACAAACAAACAAAAAAACAACAAAACAAAACAAAAACAAAAAAAAATCCCATTAAAAACTGGGTTAAGGACATGAATAGACAATTCTCAAAGGAAGATAAACAAATGGCCAATGATCATACTTTAAAAAACGCTCAGCATCACTAATTGTCAGGGAAGTGCAAATCAAAACCACAATGCAATACCACCTCACTCCTACAAGAATGGTCATACTAAAAAATAATCAATAAATAATGATATTGGCATGGATGTGGTGAAAAGGGAACACTTTTACACTATTGGTGGGAATGTAAACTAGTACAAACACTATGAAAAAGACAGTGAAGAGTCCTTAAAGAACTAAAAGTAGACTTACTGTTTGATCCAGCAATCCCACTACTAGGTATCTACCCAGAGGAAAAGAAGTCATTACATGAAAAAGATACTTGCACATGCATGCTTATAGCAGCAAAATTTTTACAATCGCAAAAATATGGAAGCAGCCCAAATGCTCATCAATTAACACATGGATATTTTATATAAATATATATACACACACACACACACACACACACACACACCATGGAATAGTACTCAGCCATAAAAGGGAATGAAATAACGGCATTCACAGAAACCTGGATGGAATTGGAGACTATTATTCTAAGTGTAGTAACTCAGAAATGGAAAACCAAACATCGTATTCTCACTCACATGTGAAAGTTAAGCTATGAGGAATGCAAAGGCATAAGAATGATACATTGAACTTTGGGGATTGGGGGAAAGGCTGGGGGATGGCGAGGTATAACAGACTACACATTGGGTACAGTGTACACTGCTTGGGTGATGGGTGCGCCAAAATCTCAGAAATCACCACTATTGAAATTAAAAAAATGAAAAAAAATAAAAATAACACAATAAAAATAAAAAATAAAAAAATAAACCTTCAAAGTTCATGCCTTCATGACAGCTCATCAGTGATATAGCCTCCATGTACAGAGGAGAACACAGTTAAAATTATTGACCTTTAAAAAACTAGGTTAGCTTACACAGCTGAACATATTTTCTTCCTGGACCCCAACACTCTGATTTAAAAATTAGGGTGCTTTTCTGAAGAACCTCAGTAATGCTTTGATTCTAAGTAGATCTATATTTAAATAATCAAGTATTACAATAGCAGTTCATATCTCTGCTTTGAAATACTCTGGAAGAGACAGAAATGAGTGGCTTTACAAGATTTCGTTTGCATAGCACCACATGTAAAAAACAAATTTTATTCACTGCAAAAGATCAGATTTTCTTAAGATCAGATTTTCTTGAGACAAAGGCCCCAAGAGTATGAAGTATCATATCAGAGAACTTCAGTCTGAATTCTATCTCCACTATTTCTAGATGTGGAACTCTTGGAAAAGTTAGCTTTTTTGAGTATCAATTTCTTATTTTCTTTTAATAAAACAGAGATGATACCATTTGTTACCACTTATATCTAAGAGCTGTTATGAAAATTAAATGAGATTACACACACACACATACACAGGTTGGGGAGTATCTTGGAAAATAAATGGTGCTCAATAAATGCTAACTAAAACAAAGAAATTAAAAAGAAGCCCTGAATAATTACACAGTCATAACAATTATACATTAACCAATTCAACACCTAGAAGAAATGGACAAATTCCTTAAAACATGCAAATTACCCAACTCAAGAAGCAATAGGAAACCTCAACAGACCTATAACAAGTACAGACAGTGAATCAATAATCAAAGACCGCTCAATAAGGAAACGCCCTGACCTAGATGGCTTTACCAATGGATTCTGCCAAATGTTTAAAGAAAAATTAATACCAATCCTTATCAAACTCTTACAAAAAAAAATGAAGAGGAAGGAACACTTCTAATTCATTTTATAAGGCTAACATTATCTTGATACCAAAACCAGATAAGGATATCACAGGAAAAGAAAGTTACAGTCCACTATCTCATATAAATATAGATATAAAAATCCTCAACAAAGTATTAGCAAAACAAATCCAATGGCATATTAAAAGAATTACTTACCAAGGCAAAGTGGAATTTATCCCAAGAATGCAAGGGATCAAATCAGTGTCAAGCATTACATTAACAGAACAAAGGGGAAAAAAACCAACATGATCATCTCAATTGACACAGAATAGGCATCTGACAAAAATCTAATATTCCATCATAAAAATTCTTAGAAAACTAGTAATAGAGGAAAAAGACCTTGGCATGATGAAACCTATTTATAAAAAGCCTACAGCTGGCCAAGTGTGGTGGCACGTGCCTATAGTCCCAGCTACTTGGGAGGCTGAGGTAGAAAGATTGCTTGAACCCAGGAGTTCAAAGCCTCAGTGAACTATGATCATACCTCTTAATTCCAGCCTGAACAACAGAGCTAGACCCTGCTTGTTAAACAAACAAACAAACAAACATCCACAACTAACATCATATTCAAGGGTGAAAGACTGAAAGCTTTCGCCTTAAGATCCAGAACAAGACAATAATGCTCACTTTCACTGCTGCTATTCAACCTTTAGTGGAAGTGCTAGCCACTGCTATTAGACAAGAAAAAGAAATAAAATGTATCCAAATTGGTAAGGGAGAGGTAAAACTATTTGTATTTGCAAATGACACAATCCTATATATAGAAAATCCCAAAGAATCCCTGAGAAAGCTACCAGAGTTAATAAATTCAGCAAAGTTGCAGAGTATAAGCTTAACACACAAATATCAGCTGTGTTTCTAAACATCAGCAACAAACAACCCAAAAGAAAATTAAGAAAACAATTTCATTTACAAAAGTATTAAAAAGAACTAAACACTTAGAGATAAATCTAACCAAGGAGGTGAAAGATTTGTACATTGAAAACTATAAAACATTTTTGAAAGAAATTAAAGATGACATAAATAAATGGAAAAGCATCTGTGCTCATGGGTAGGAAGATTTAACACTGTTAAGATGGCAATACTACCCAAAGCAACCTGCAGATTCAAAGCAATCCCTATCAAAATTACAACAACTTATTTCACAGAAATGGAAAAGCCAATTCACAAATTAATATGGAATTACAAGAGGTCCCAATAACTAAAACAATCTTGAAAAAGAAGAAGAAAGTTGGAAAGCTCACAGTTCATATTTTACCACAAAGCTACGGCAATTAAAACAGGATGGTACTGGCATAAGGAGAGAGAGAGAAAGAGATATGCATATATATCTGTGTGTGTATATATATATCTACCAATGAAATATAATAGAAAGCTCAAAATTAAAACCTTTACACATATAGTCAATTGATTTTTGACAAAGGTGCAAAAACCATTGAACGGGGGAAGGGATAGTCTTATCAACAAATGGTGTGGGGAAAATTGGACATCCACGTGCAAAAGATGTAAAACAACAGAAAAAGCTTCCACCTTACACAATATACAAAAGTCAACTCAAATGGATCAAAGACATGGATCAAAGACATAAACTTAGAAGCTAAAAAAATAAAACCCTTGGAAGAAAACATAGTGATAAATCTTTATGACATTGAATTTGGCAATGATTTCATTGATATAACATCAAAACCACAGGCACCAATGGGAAAAATGGATAAATTGGACTCTATCAAAATTAAGAACTTTAGTGTATTAAAGATACTATTAAGAATGCCAAAAGACAAATTACAGAATGGGAGAAAATATTTGCAAATCATGTATCTGATAAGGTATTAATATCCACAGTACACAAAGAACTGAAACTCAACAACAAAAATCCCAACTCAAAAATGGGCAAACTACTTAAATAGACAGTTTTCCACAGGAGATATCCAAATGGCCAATAAGCACATGAAAAGATGATCAGCATCATCAATCATTAAGCAAATGTAAATCAAAACCGCAATGAGATACCACTTCACACCTACTGGGATAATAATAAAAAAATTTAATTGAAAATAACAAGTGTTAGCAAGAATGTGAAGACATTGGAATCCCCTTACATTTCTGGTGGGAATATAAAATGGCATGGCTACTGTGGAAAACAGTAGCCATAGAACTTCATGTGATCCATTAATTCAATTCACAGGTATATATCCGAAAGGACTGAAAGTGGGGACTCTAACAAACATTTCTATAACCATGTTCATAGAAGTATTATTCATAATAGCCAAAAGGCAGAAACAAACTAAGTGCCTATCAACAGATGAACAGATAAACAAAATATGGTATATATACACAATGGAATATTATTCAGCAATAAAATAATATTTTAACATATGCTACAATATGGATGGACCTTGAAATGCTATGCTTACCGAAATAAGCCAGATATAGATAGATAAATATTGTATTATTCCAATTATATGAAGTACCTACAATAGGGAAATTCACAGAGAAAGATAATAGAATAGAGATTACCAGAGACTAAGGGTAGAGGGATAGAGAGAGTTATTTAATGGCTACAGCATTTTTGTTGGGTATGATGAAAAAGTTTTGGGTATGGATTGTGGTGTTGGTTATATGATATTGAAAATATATTAATGCCACTGAGTTATATACTTACAAATGGCTAAAATAATAAATATTATATTACATATATTTTACTGCAATAAAAAAGAAGTATTAGGTATACTTGTAAAATTGTTTTTGGTCGTTGAGCAGAGGGATACTATGACTCAGTCTAACACTCAGCTTTTAGACTGCATTTCCAAAGGATAAGGATGTAGTTTAATGGGCTAAATTTACTCAGTTTCACCATCAGACTTTACTCCCAATCTTAGTGCTTTATCATTTTCAGAGAACTTTTATATATTTTACCAAATTTAATTTTCACACCCACATTGAGTAGTGAACAAATCATGACACATTTCTTAGATGACAAAAATTTGAGGTTCAGCAAGATTAAATTACATGTTCAAGTAAGGATGAAACAAAATAATTGATGTGAAATATTTAGCATAGTATTTGGCACAGTAACCAATCAGTAAGCTTTAGCTGTTATTATTATCATATATTATCATATTATAACTAGTGAGTAAATGGAAGACCCAGGAGCAGGCAGACATCCTGTTCCTAGGACCTCTTAGGAAACTTAAAGGGTGCTTTCTAGCAGCAATCATATAAAAAATTCCAACTACATAAAGCAATGGGTCAGCTAAGTCAAGTCTGAAGTATGAAGGGGGCTACTCATCATTTCTGCTTTTCAGGCAAGCTGATCTTGATCTGATATACAAATCAGCAACTGTGAAAAAGGCTTTATCTTTTAATTTTCTCCAACATTTGTGCTCAAACGTATCTCTTACTCTTGATTGCTGCACCTCTCTGTATCGCAATGTGAAAGAGCAAAGCAACCAAAAGTCTGTGGTTTATGTTCTGGGCTCTGATGATGAGTTCCTATCAAGAAATGTGTCTCTAATTATAGAACCTGTAAAATACTAAAAAAAAAAAAAATAGGGATTAAAACTCAATAAAGCTATTTCTAGAGAGAACAATCTGAAAGATGCAGTCCTGGAGCTGAACAATCCCTGTGGGCAACATGCCCCCTCAGCAACCCACTGAGGTGGGAGAGCTTGCCTAGTGTTTACTACATGCTGGGACTCTGAAATGCCCATAGGTACATTTCAAATCACAGGGTGGGGAGTGAAGGCCTATAACCCTAAATATATTTGCTTACACTGTCTTCACATGGATTCAGAAACAGTCAACTTTAACAAACAGTGAACGTCCCCCCAAGGTAGTCTTTGCTCTCTAGAAATCAAGACAATTATTCAGTCAGCTGAAGGCAGAAATACCATGAAATCATTTCAGATACGGGAAAATGGAAAGGGGAAAAAAAAGGAAATTTATTTTTTTTAATTTATAAAGACCAAGGTAGCACTTGTTCATACGGTTGTTTAGGGAACCAGAATATAAATTTATGCCACCAATTCAATATTTTCTTTCAAAACTTTAGTCATTGTTGTCTCACATACATTTTTCTTTTTATTTTATTTTATTTTATTTTGAGATAGGGTCTTACTCTGCCGCTAAGACTGGAGTGCTGTGGCAGAATCACGGCTCACTGCTGCCTCAACCTACCGGGCTCAAGCAATCTTCCCACATCAGCCTCCTGAGTAGCTAGGACTACAGGTGCACACCACCATTCTTCACTAACTTTTTAATCTTTTTAGAGACAAGGGCTCACTATGTTGTCCAGGCTGGTCTTGAACTCCTGGACTCGAGTGATTCTCGCACCCCTCAGCCTCCCAAAGTGCTGGGATTACAGGCATGCGCCATCACGCCCAGCCCTCATATACATTTCAAGTGAAGTTACCATAGCTCAGTTTGGGGCAAAAATAAGTTGTATCGTACTTGTCCAGTTTCCAGTCCAATAGCAGTCTCTTCACCTAATTCATGTGAACGATAATTCTAATCAATTTTACATATTTTTCATATGTAATAAAGCCTAGGTTAGCCAAAATACTGAAAGAATTAGAGTTCTGATGAATTAAATTGTCTGACATAATTTAGGAGTCACACGAAAGTAAACACTTTTTTTTACCCACCTTCCTTATAATTAAAACTCTTCCTACATCTCCAAACCCATTGTCCTGCCTTATCCAACAGAGTTTAACCAACATAATCAAATACGGCTTTGTTACCCCAGGACACTAGCTCTAAGCTGTCCTTTGTTCAATGGAAGTAACTAATTTCTGCACAATATTGTCACAATTTCTGTTTTTCTCAGTTACATATTATAATCCCATTAATGCTGTTTGAGAAGACTTTTGAAAAATGGTCTAAAATCACTATATATATAACAATATCTTCCTCCATGAAAAGTGGCAGTATTGTTTCAACAAAATTAGGCAAGTAATATAGTTACAAGATGTCTACGTCTAACAGAAAATAAGATGGATACCTGATTTTGAAATGTGCATAAATTTAACTTTGAAAACACTGAAGTCAAATAGAGAATTTCCACATATAGTTCATTTAAAATATTTCTGGGACTGGTACAGGAGTGTCAAACTCAAATTCAGAATAGAACAGTAAACTTGGTTTACTTCCAAAGGAAGTCGAAATGAAGAAGTAGTTTAGAATGACTTATAGAGATCACAGGAAGACTGAACCACTGCACTGAAAAAAAAATATTCTCTGAAAAAAATATGCCAATTTCATAGGTAAGTATAACTTGTTCTAAAAATCATGCTCCAGAAAAATGAATTTTTAACAATTTGAATGACATAATTTTCTCTCAGGTATCCAAAAACCTTTGGGTAATGAGTCTGATTCATTTATATGTGAGGAATTTTCAGACAGCCCTTAAACTCGCCAATCTCATTAACATCTCTACTCCTTGAATCATTCGTGTTTTGCCACAGACATCCTACCTTTTCTTACAAAGAAGGAAGTTCTCTATCAAATACAAAAGAGTAATCAATGGCAACAAGCAATTAAAACAGATGCTAAAATGCACTAGGCTTGTTTTTATGCTATTTAGTAAGCTCGGTTCTCCAGAATTTTAGTAAAGTGATTTATATTTTATTATTGCTTTAAGCATATTAAAATGCCTTTGTTCACTTTATAAAACATATACACAAAGAAACTGCTGCACGCAGATTTGTTGTACTCAGATTTGATGGTTAATATAATCAGGTTAATATGTTAAAAAGAACTTGACACAGAAATTATTAATGAGTATAACAAGGTCACTACTTCTGAGCTGAGGTCACTTACAAAGAATGCACAAATGAAATTAAGGTTGACTTTTATTTACTTGACTATCTTCTTACATTGGATTCCTTTGGCAACATATCTTTAAACATTTAAAGCCCTGTTTACAAGGAGGTTCTGAAAGAAGCTTCAAACCATTATGAACCTAATTGAATTCCCCAGGAGTCCAGTAAACTCAGAGGAAAAAAGAAAAATCATAACATTTGCTAAATCATCTTAAAACATATTTCACTGCAAGGTTACATGACCTGTTTTTTGAGGTTTAAAAATGAATGAAAAAATACTGAATACTTCATTATTTAGACGAAAATCAAAAACAATTTTACCTATTAGTGGTAAGCTAATTAAATCAGTCTAGTTTTAACTATTTTTCTAAGAGAAGTCTGACAACAAACAATAACATTTTATACTGTATGTGATCACTTTCCCAGAGTATAACAGTTCTCACAAGGAGAAAAGGATCTTTAACCAAAAAACAATTATTCACAGCAAAAGTATGAGAGAGAGCTGACAAAAACATTGTAGTCCCCAGGGAAAGTAGTATCTTATCTGTGAATTCAAGACAAATTCAAGTGGAAGAAGAGAAAGTAAAAGTTTTTAGCAACCAATTAGTTTATTACAATGCCCGCTCTTCCCAATTCTAATTTTACTTTAAAATAAGCTTTTATGATATTTTTATTCATAGTTCCCTCACATGCTCCTGTGTTTGTTGGAGTACTAAGCAAAAACATGCAGATCTGAGCATTTCCAAAAGAATGTTAAATCCCTCTCTACTTACCTGGTTTGTATGTTATTCCAGGGGGGAAGAGGAATCCCTGTTGGGCAGCAGCAGCTGCTGCCAGGGTCCGCTGGTCATGTGGAAAAATTGGGATCATGAGCGGAGGCATGTGACCCTGAACCTGCTAAACAGAAGAGAGCCTATGATCAGACAGGGAGCAAATGTATGCCAAGAAGAATTTGTTTTTCACTCCTGGTAGTGTGCTGGTACCCACACAGCCACCCACCTCTAACCTCATTCCAAATCTGCAATCTGAGAAAATTCAGTAAAAATTCACCAAATCTCTTTTCTGAGATGCTAATAGCATACCGAAGACGTAACTTCATTGTGAATTTGCCTCGTCGCTGCTTCCACCAAACTGTGGTTAATGGTTTTCCTTTCTCTTGACTTTTTTCCCTTTTATTTTTTCTTTTAAACAAAGAACTGGAAGAAGTAAGTTTGCCTCTTTTCTAGTACTGTACAATGTTGAGAGGTTTTGCCCTTTCACCTGCTTTGCATTCTGTGCTTTCTTTCAAAAACAGTATTTAGTATCCATGGTCAGAAAATAATGTCTAATTGTTATATATTCTAAAAGCTGCATCTCCCCAGTTTAGGTATCTTATTTCAAAGCCTCACGGCATTATGTTAAACATATAGCTCTTCAGATTTAAGGCTACTACATCTTGGCTCCCAATTAAAGTAATATTCTTTGCCATACACACCTTGATGTAACATATAAATTGCTTGTCTGGCTAAACAGTTTTACAGCTTTATGCACTACCATGTAGCTCAGTAATTATGGAGTTGTATTCAGAGAGCATTTCATAATAAATCCTACTATATCAAATTTCATTTGACCTCAATAAATGTATCAAAGAGCACAAAAATGCAAAATAGAAAAATCTTTACTCTATATCAGTATTTGTATTCCATATAAAGAAAATAAGAGCTATGACAGAATCACGCTTGTGAAAATTACATTTTAATTTCCTAGCTCCCTTCTTTACTCTACGTATGCTGCCCGAATTCCAGGACAGCATGACAGGAAGGTTTTGTCCTGGCTTTAGGGCACAGTTTTATAGGTTGAATACAGGACTTTTCTTATTTAAAGACCAAAACTAAGATATGCCCAAAAAATTATCTTTAAGTTCAAACAGGGTATTTAGCCTTTTCACTGGTATAAAAAGGCTACATTATATCTTATTTAAGATACAAACCTTTACCAGTAATTCTTCTAACCCCAAACCCTTCCCTGTCTAAATTCCTAAATCTTCTCTTTAGGCAAAATTCCATACACTGGCTAATGACCCTGTTTAATTAGCACTGACTTGCCTTGTCCTGTCCCTATTCCCTTCATAGCCAGGGACACAGTGCAAAAACTGCTTCTGTGTGGGTCTAAGAGGTTTCATTTTCCAACAGTTTTTCTCTAGGGAAAGCCCTAAGATGTGGGTTAATAAAGGGCAAGCAAAAAATAAACACTTTACAGGATTTTTCTGAATTCATTTCTCAAGAAAATCAACTTATAATAAAAAGGTCTTTGTGCAATTACTACCTTGCCAGTGGGGCGTGAAAGAAACTAGCTTTGAGCAGCTATTTCTTCCATTTTAGCTGAGGTAAGCCCAAGTTTCGTACATTAGAGTACAAACTAAGCCTGCTTAAATTGGAGCTGATCCCCTAGTGCCCAGGTCTTGCCTTTAACCCTGAAGAAAAGCACTGGGCTTGCTGTTGAACTCCAGCTTGTCGGACCCTGATGCAAACCTGAGATGTCAGAAACGAGGGCACTATTCTATGCCAGAAAATAAGACACAGTATTTTTGTATATGGGTTACAATTGTTTGGTACAAGAGTACATCAAAGGAAATAATTTCATTTTCCTCCAGAAATATGGCCCTAATATGTACCTAAAATATAGCACGGATGGCTTATACTCTAAAAAGGGAGAATAAGAAAGTGAGGAGTCTGGATATTATATTTATTTATTGTTTCTTTCATTTCAAAAACATTTATTATGTTATTATTGAGAAGTAGCTGAAGATGTTTGAATATTTAGCTTGAGAGATAAAAGAGGTAAGGTTATCTTCAAATACTTGAAAGAATAATGTATGGAAGAAGGATTGGATTAAGACTGAATGGTTAACAGAGGGCAGAACTAGGCTCAAAAGAAGAAATTTCATGGAAATGAAATTCAAAGAACTTTCTAGTAATAAACTATTCTATAGTCACTCTGAGTAAAGAGATGGTATGTATCTTTTCCCTAGAGATGGTCAAGTAAAGAAAGGCTGTATAACCCCATATGTTAGAGATATGTAAAGCAAACACACAACGAAAAACCTGATTATGTAATAACCTTATGGCCTTCTCAACTTTATAATTCTATGATTGTTTAAAAATCAACATTACGATGATAGTGTGATTACAACAATTCCTTCATTCATTTATTATGCATTTATTTATTGAGGATTTACTAGGTGCCTTTAAAGGCCTTGTTGGCAAAAAAGTCTGAACTTAAATCTATATGCTGCTATTTTCTTGACTGTGTAATCTTGAACAGTTACTTAATTGTTCTGAGTCTATTTCTCATGTAAAAACTGAAGCTAATTATACTACCTTACATGATTATTGTGAGGACTAAACAGACAATAAAAGTAACTCTTGTGTCACAGTACCTGACATAATAGTAATGCAATATCACAGTAAATCCTTGTTAGATCCTTGTTCTTTTCTTATATGGTTTGCATATTCAGGGCTAGAAATTATCAAATTACTGATAAAACAAGCAATAAAACAAGCAATAGTTGATCTTACTCATAACTCTACTTTAAGAAAGAAAACATGAGCCAACTAAATAATTCAGTTTGGCAGGCAGAGGCTTGTCATGCTTAGCAGACAACATGTCTCACAGAGCATTATCCCATCCCAAGTATCTAGAAAACCATGAGAAAGAAGAGGTGGGAATACATGTTCATTTGAACATGTATTTGGGGTTCTTTGGTGTTATTTATTTAATAGCATCTTAGAATGAAAACATTATTTTATATTGGTCACCCAAGCTCTTCAGATCATGAGACAACAGAAAAAGGTCAATAGCAATTAGAAACCAGACTTTAATTCTTGAATCTTAGTGTCTTAAGTTACTCCTTTTGTAACTTTCCATCTTCATGATATAACTAACCAAACTCTCGGGTTCATTTTTAATGCCAAAGAGCTGTAGGTGTTTCATATTAACATAAGCTGTAAGAATTTAGGTAAATTTATTTCTGTTCATCATACTCTGCAAAGAAAGCTATGTTAGAAACTCCAAATACTAAATATTAGCCCAGAGGCTATTCGATAACTTGAGAGACAAAGTAAATAAGCAGGAGGTCAGAGGACATTGTGAAAGCAAGAGTAATGATAGAAACATAGAGTTGGAATAGAACTTGGAGATGACCTAACCTAGCAGTTCTCAAAGTGTGGTACCTGACCAGCAGCATCAGCAATATCTAGGAAGATTTTTAAAATGCCAATTCTTAAACTCTACCCCATACCTACTGAATCAGAAAACTCTGGAATTCAGTCCAACTAATTAAATTTTAGGCTAAAATTTAATTTAGGACAGTGATTCTCAAACTTTAGTGTGGAACACAATAATCCACAGGGCTTGTTAGAACACACATTGCTTCCTTCTCTCCCCGTGCTCTCTGTCAAGAGTCTTTGAATCAGTAGATCTGAGGTAGGGGTCTGAGACTGTACATTTCTAAAAAGTTACCAGGTGTAGCTGGGGCTGCTGGTCCAGGAGTCATTCTTTGAGAATCACTAATCTAATCCAAAGCTCACAATTTACACATAGGAAAACAGGGGGCTAGAGAAGGTAAAAGATATAAGCCTAAGGTTACAGTGTCATGACACAGCTGGATCCAGAGTCCAGAAAGGCTAATCACCCTGTCCAGGGCTTTTTCCATTACATCAGATGGACTTCAGTGATAGAAAAGGGAGAAATCACTGGCTGCACTGTTTTGGCAAAGAAAACCTGGAAGTCTCCAGCTGAAAATAATTTTGTGTTTCAGCAGCATATTGCTGGAGTTTGGATACTATGAATGTTGTTCAATTTTCAATAATTTCCTTCCTTCCTTTCTATCTTTATTTTATTTTACACAGAACACACTGATCTCAGTATTTACCATCATTAATTCCAGTAGTTTGTTACAATACATTGATTAGCAATGATCATTTTGTTCCAAGGAATAAAATTGACTTTAACTTATTTTAAGTAAAACAATAAACTTATTTTAAGTAAAACGATGTAAAAATGCCAAGTACTCTTTATTAAAGAGAAGCCAGAATATTCAGTAGCTAGTTAGACTCTAGCCTGAGAAAAGGTGATTAAAAGTTCTTCTTATGTCTAATTACATAAGTAATAATTAATAGTAATGATGATGATAATGATGATGATGATGACCACAGCAGCTAATAGTTTTCCATGTTTTCTATATGTCAAGCACTGGAAAAGTGATTTACATACTCTATCTCATTTAATCCTCAAAACCCTGTAAAGTACTTACTATTATTACACTTATTCATTTAATGAGAAAAACAAAGCCATGTGAGGTTAAGTAACATAACCAATTAAAAAGCGACAGAGTCAGGACTCAAGTCCAGATATGTCAGGGTCAAAGTTTGTACTTTTAATACCATATTATATTAAGCATGAAGTCATCTTTTGAAAAACAGATCGAAGATAAGGAATATGATTATTGGTGATAGTAATATAATTATAGGTTTGCATGTGGTTGTAATAAAGAATACAGAGAGATCACATGGATCCTTAATCCAGTTTCCCCAAATGATAACATCTTGCAAAACTATAGTATGATAACACAACCAGAGTACTGATATTGATACAATCCAACAATCTTATTCATAGTTACCTAGTACAAGGGTCTCCAACCTCTGGGCCATGGACCAGTATCAGGTCTTGGCCTGTTAGGAACTGGACCACATAGCAGGAGGTGAGCAGTGGGCAAGCGAGCATTACCGCCTGAGCTCTGCCTCCTGTCAGATCAGCTGTAGCATTAGATTCTCATAGGAGCACCAACCCTATTGTGAACTGCGCATGTGAGGGACCTAGGCATGCTCCTTATGAGAATCTAATGCTTGATGATCTGTGGTGGAAAAGTTTCATCTTGAAACCATCTCCCCTTCCCTACCCAGTCTGTGTAATAACTGTCTTCCACAAAACTGGTACCTGGTGCCAAAAAGGTTAGGGATGGCTGCCCTAGTGTGTTAAAGAAATTATGTCTTTAAAACAAGCAAAGGCAGTTGGGCACGGTGGCTCATGGCTGTAATCCCAGCACTTTGGGAGGCCGAGCCGGGTGGATCAAGAGGTCAAGAGATTGAGACTATACTGGTCAACATGGTGAGAACCCCATCTCTACTAAAAGTACAAAAATAAGCTGGGCATGGTGGTGCGTGCCTGTAGTCCCAATTGCTTGGGAGGCTGAGGCAGGAGAATCGCTTGAACCCAGGAGGCAGAGGTTGCAGTGAGCCAAGATCATGCCACTGCACTCCAGCCTGGTGAGGGCGAGACTCCATCTCAAACAACAACAACAAAACAAACAAACAAACAAAAAGAAACAAGCAAAGGCAACAAGGGTCTATCAATACTTCTAAATGCCATCTTCTACAGAATGCTCATCAATACGATCCAATGCAAGTGATATTCACAGAACGTATAAATTACAGCAACAACTTTTCCCTTTCATAGCTTTCCATTTATTATACTTACTAAAAGAGTGTTGGTTGAATGTGGAACAGAAATGGAAAGCGGGGGGGCAGAGCAAGATGGCCGAATAGGAACAGCTCCAGTCTCCAACTCCCAGCGCCAGCGACACAGAAGACTGGTGATTTCTGCATTTTCAACTGAGGTACTGGGTTCATCTCACTAGGGAGTGCCAGAATATCAGTGCTGGTCAGCTGCTGCAGCCCGACCAGCGAGAGCTGAAGCAGGGCGAGGCATCGCCTCACCTGGGAAGCTGTCTCTTATACACATCTAGATGTGTATAAGAGACAGAGTATACATATGTAACAAACCTGCACATTATGCACATGTACCCTAGAACTTAAAGTATAATAATAATAATAATAAAAAGAAATGGAAAGCAAGAGCAGGGTAAGGGGAAAAGACAAGAAAAGAGGCTTGGTGGCCACCTAAGAATCACGCAAGCATCCAGGATATTTTACTTTTATGGAAGTTGCACATTAAAGTCACTGCACTGAGTGCCAGTGCTTAGGGCAGATAAAGAATTCTGAAGATACAGAAAAGCCCCATCCTGCTATGAAGAATGTAATCCTGCCTTTCCCCTACTTTCCCATCATCCCGTTTTCCCATTTGGTGACATGCCAGGAAAGGCAATCACATTGGAAACAGCAACCCCCAAAAATATTCTACTAAGAATAAAAAATAACAGAATTCTCCTCACTCCATCAAAGACTGACCAGTCTCCACATGTCTTTTCCAAGTTATCAAAATTTCAAATAGCATCTTTTTTTCTTGAAAGTGTAACATTCCCAAATCACAAATTCAGAGATTATTTAATTATCCTATAAATGAAGAAGTAAAACTGATTTTGTTAGCACAAAGAGCAAAACTAGATGTGGCCAAAATATATCTCTGAGCATGAAAACTGTGTTATTTTTATCGCTTTGAAAGTAAGCACTATCTGGCTGGGTATGTCACCTGAATGACTACCAAGTAACCAGAAACTCCATCACAGGTGAAGTTTAGTGTATCATGAAAGGAATAAACTACCCCAAAGCACAACTGTCCATTAATTCTAAACTTCCACAATCCCTGACCAAAGTGTTTCCCTTTTGGAGAGGGTGGGGAACATATTCCTGATCAAATAGGCTACATGCCCAGATATTTTAATTGTTAGGGTGTTCCTCACATCTTTCAGAGAATCAAGACAGCAGCAGATGTGTGTGAAACACTTAAGTTCTTTATCTTCCAATTCTTAAAACAGCATTGTTGCATCAACACTTATCCCCTTTGTTTTCTCTGTGCTAAGTTGTTGATGATGCCATTTTTTGCCATCTGCCCCAGAACTTCATTAAAGATACATGAATGGGCTAACTGGCCTGATATCTTGTGAGGAACAGGTGCTATTGTTTGTCCCCGAAGACTTGCAGTAAAGATATGACTCAGAATACTTGAGAAAGAGCATCTGCATCAGTCAGTCAGAGAGCAACTTGGCAGAGACCTGGCTACGTGCTAATATGCAAACAGAGTGACACTCGGGGGGGCTCATTTTCTCTTTCATGAAGATTATTTAACTTTTTTTAGTGATGGGAAATAAGTATTTGTAGTGAAAATCATGTGCATATTAATGTCTATTACTGAGTTAAAGACAGTGCAAAAATGAAGATTTTTAAATACTTTATCTCTAGAAAATAATTCCTTATGTGATTTAATTGAAGGAAGCTTCTTAAACTGTTGAAAGAAATGTTTCCAATGTGTGTATACCATGACAGAGAGGGAGGGAAAGAGAGAAAATAGAGAGTTCGGAAAAAGCGATCTTGGGAGAGAGAGAGAGACATGCAAGAAGTGCAGACAGAAACGGGATGGGGATCAGTTTTCGAAATGACCATATTCTTTATTGCAAAGAATAGCTGACTCATTTGCATGAAGTATTACCACTGTAAAAGCTGCAGCATCTAAAGCAAAAGAAATGAAGTCCCCAGAAAACTCATAGGAAAAGCCTTCAAGGTCAGAAATGTGTCTTCCCATCGCTGAAAAGTGCATGGAAATCCACAGTATATGGACTTTAGTTAATTCTGGAGGTTAGGAGGAAAAACATCTCACTCGATAGGATAAATTCATGCCTTAACAGAAATGCTTTTAGTCTCAAACTTTTTGTTAAAATCTTTCTAAAATGTTAATATCTTACTTTGCCCTTTCTTAGAAAGCATAATGCAGTAGTCAACATACTGAACAACTTCTCTTGGTTGGCCACAGCCTTAAGTACACAAAGAAGCCTTAAATTGTATACTGCGTTATTTGCTGTTCACTAATTCATAAATCACAAATCATCTCTTAGCAAGTAAGTTGACTGTCCCAAATGGCCTGTGCCATTTATATTTCTATATAACCTGTTGCTCTTATTACAAGCCTAAGAACATAGTAGATATTTTGTATTAACTGATCAATAGCTGAGAGCCAACGAACTAGGACCTCAGATCTGGTCTTCTGACCACCAATTTTCATAGGGTAGAATTGTCAATGCAACTACAAAAGGTATGGAGTTGTAATCATTCTCATTCCAGAAGAGAACTTAAAAATGACTTTTAAATACATCTTGATATAATCTTGTTTGCTCTTCATGTGTCTTATGTAGCAAATCTATGGCTGCTACCGCTAATTATATCAAATTCTGATTCCAGAGAATTTAGCTAGCCCAACAGGAGAATACTAGAATCCTATCAAGAGCAAATTTAGGACACACATTTTCTAGAGCATTTGAGAACAGAGTCCCATCTTCCCAGGTGTATTCCACCATCCAATGGGTATACATTGTACAAACAATGTAACTGCATTCAGAAGAGGATCCAGCTTTGTTTGCTTCTGTTTGTTTGTTTGTTATTTGTTATTGGCAGGCTATTCTCGCTTCCCCCACCCCTTTCGGTCTCTCTCCCTCCCCTCTGTCTCTCTCTGCCCTCCCCCTCCCCCTCTCTCTCTTCTCTCTCTCTCTCTCTCTCTCATAACTTCTCCTCTTCCCTCTTCGTCTTTCCTTTCTCAGGTCCCATCAGGATAAGATACAAAACACTTTGTCAACCATTGTTAATATACATCTCTAATATAATGTAATGTGTTCCCAGGATTTGGCATGCTATTCCCAGCACTCTTCAAAATTCTCATTAAATGGCCAAGTAAACTCCTTAAAAAGTAGAATGAATTCAAGATGTTATAGTTTAAAAGCATCCTTTTACAACCTCAGGATTTGGTCTTCAAAGTCATATATTTTAGTTAAAACATTAATAAACAGCTAACTTCACATTTATATATATACACACTTTTCTGTATAAATATATTATACTTCAATAAAAAGTTGGTTTAAAGCAAAAGAAAAAAATTGGTCCAGTAAGTGAGTTCTCTTTTCTAATTTAGATTATTTAATATACTAAACAAAATATCTAAAATACTCACAGAAGAAATGAAAAACATATATCTTGTCACTAGTTTTACTATGTCCTTGCCCAACTACCAAGAGTAAAACATGCAAACAAAGCAGTTTCATTTGCTGGGTTGGTGCTTTACCACAGCTATTTAAAATCCACTTCATAGTCTAGCACTTTCCAACTCTATTCCATAGTTGCACAGGAAAGAAATAATCTTTGTAAGTAAGAATACAATGATTCTATCAGGTCAACGGTGCATGTTTTAAAAATCTTCAGGTATATATTCTGAGAGAAATGTTAATAGCCCTGAAAGGGCCAATCCTGTCCTTTGTGTTAACATCCCTTTTTGTATTCTCAGCATACCGTGTATACTAAGCATACTCTCAGCATACTGTATGTACTCACTTTATTTGCATTTTTTTAAATGGACAAATATCTCATTAATCTTCTAGGATCATATGTAGTCAAAAGTCATTACTTTATTTCTCATTCATTTGTACATGCTCTATTTAATATTGAATTTTCAGAGAAAAGAACATGGATTTAGCACTAACATAATCTTAATTCCTAGTATCTCTTACTTATTTGTCCCCTTATTCCATAAAATGAAGAGCTCAATACTTATACAAATAAAAAGTTAGTTTAGACCTATTAGACTCCTGAGAAACATGCTACTCCAAAAGAGAAGGCAGCAGTGCTTGTCTTAATTCAACTCTTCAACAGCCATTTATTGAGAACCTATCACTATATACCTGGTTCTGTGCTGGGCAGTAGAAATATAAAGGTGCCTTAAAGACCTCCATAGCCTTGTTTTTCCAGGTAGTGGTACTAGGTTTGTTCTCACTTACATGTTAGTACAAATTATCCAGTTTTCAGTTTACTTTGGAAAAAGGTCAACAGAGAAAGTTTTGCTTAAAAAGAAAACCAAATTATAGCAAAAATTCCATTAAGTATCATTCTACACTCTATCTATGGTCTACACCCCAGAAAAATATTGAGAGTACTTTTGAAAACATAAGTCATATTTCTTTATAAAAAGGATGATAAATGTTAATTAAATGTGTTTAAATTATCTTACTATGTTTTAAGAAACTCTCACCAGGAGGGAAATAGAATATCCTGGCCATAAAGAAATTAATAAAACATGCTATGCAAAAGTAAAATTTATGATTCATTTGGAATTAGATCTCTACCACCTTTTCAATCCATACAAATGCATAATCTTGTCAATTAAATATTATTGTTAAGGTCTAGTAGTATGTTAAAATCACTTTAAAGTGCAACTAAGGAAAATTCATGTGTGTTTATTACTCCTTAAGGATCTATTAGTGGGTATTTTATTCAGATTCGTGCTGTAAAATCTGCATAAACTCAGCATATTGTTATCCCCATGTGTGCATTTGTTTGGTTAAAGCAGAACAGCAAATCTCAATTTTTGCAACTTCTGGAAAAGTCAAGAGAGCTAAAACAGTCTTAATTTTAATAAGATACAAACAGTTATCACTACAGAAGTGAAGAGTTGACTATTATGCAAATAGTCACAGTTAGTGGTCACCAGGCCATCACAGAAGACTGAACTAGTCAATTACTTTAGCTATTTCTGAAGACTAGTGAAGATGAATGTTTCCTATTCTACCCTATCTTATTTCCAGAGAAGTATGAAACATATTAGAGACTAATGATTGTCATTCCTAAATAGAAGCCCCATTAAATACACAATGATCAACATGTTTTACCAAAATGAAAATTATTTTTTTCAAATTTTGTATAAATGCCATTTAAATATGATAATATTTGTGAAGAATATGGCATTCCTTTCTTTGTAACAACCAAATTCAGATATCAACCTTTCATAAACTTTTGACCCGCAATGAAGGCAATCTGGCTTTTACCTCTGAAGTATTTTATGCAACCTTATTCTGTTAGCAATGACCAGAGCTCAATTATTAAATTCCTCATCCAGAAATGCAGGTTTACATCTTAAACTATGGGTCTTGTTAAAATTATGCACAAGTAACTTAAAGGCAAGGATTTTCTATCTCTCAAGGGCTCTGTAAAAGACTTTGCACAGAGTAGGGGCTCAACAAATATTTGCTATATAAATGCATTCAAGAATTTGTATTCTACGTTATTTAAAAATGGAGCCATAGCAATTCTGATGGTTTTTTAATCTGCTGAATCAAGTCAAAGTCCATTCACCATTTACAATTCTTAAATGGAGGCAAATCTAGTCCAAACATATTTCCTTATAGTGATCTTTTCTTTTGGCTCTGCTGTGGTCTAACTTTGAAGTTCACCAGTTGGTAAGAAAATATAAAAATTGACTTTATTAATTTAAAGAGTTTTTAATGGCTGAGTACTCCTAGTACATCTGTTGAAATTCCTCTATAGTATCATTTAGAGATGCCTCTAAGCTTCTTTAATATTTCATCATCATCAAATATAATCCTCACTGACAGAATGATAAGATACTCTCACCCAAAGAGACAAGAATACAGTTTTCCAAAGTAATAATATTTAAAAAGTTGTTATATCACTGTGAGCTTATTATGCAATACTGAATGAATGTCAGAAAAGCATTTAAACATCAGCTATCATGGAGAGCAGAAGCAGTTTCATCACGAGCAAGAAGGCCTGCGAAACATAGTGTGGCAACTCTAACTAGGACATAAATAAGATGTCTAAGCTATTGACAGCTGGGGCTCAGCCATGGCAAATTGTCCCTCCTTGGAAGTATCAGTGAAAGACAGTACCTGTACATACGATTGGGGGGCAGGGAGATAAAGTAAGGCAATGTTTATAAAAACTAGACACCAAGGAAAGGTATAAACAGTAACTATAAACCCAAGTCAAATAGCCTTCAGGTTTTCAATCTTTATCACAGTCTAGTCATTGTAGAGTACAAAACTAATGATGTGCACAGTAGTGTCATTTTGGAGCATAACCTGCAACCCCTGCCTTCCACTCCCAGCATGTACATTACACACACACACACACACACACACACACACACACTCCTATACCTGCTATCTCCATTTAATGAACAAGTTGATGCTGAAGATGATTATAAGGATAAGCTAACATGCTGATTTTTAAAAAGCAATTTTCTTTAATTTTATACTTTTATTTAGTGCTATTTTCATATGAAATAACTTAGATACAATAAGGAAATGTCCCTATTAAAGATAAGGTACAAACTCCCTAACCTAGGCTGCCCCTCCACAAGATGTTCTTAACATACCCCTGAATCCTCTTTGCCTACTACCCTTTACCACAATGTTTCTCCATTTGCTTTCAATAGTTCCTAAGTCTTTGTTCTTACCACATTTTCGCTGTTACAAAGAACAACAAGTCAATAGCATTGTTTAGGACTAATAAGCAGCAACCCAATACAATCAATAACTCAATGCAATCACAGCTGAAAAAGAATGCAAAGTCAAGCCCAAAGAGAAGTGTAAGGATAGTGGTTCACTCAGGTCAAGAGACAGAAATACTCAGAATTCAAAACGGGAAATGCATACATTGAAACTTTCACATGTTCTTAAAGAAATCATAGGAAGGAAGGAAGGAAGTTTATTTAAGTAAAGTTATTTAACTAATTGCCATTATTCTCTACTCTCCAATTCTCCAATAGCTACAGTAATAACTGTATTTTTCCTACTGGAAATTAGGATACAGGGAAAGAAGAAGGGTAGAAAAGTTCACATGGTTATTACAGAACATATATTTAACATTAGGTCTGTTCTGTTCTAGAATATTCAGCACTTATAGTACAATACCCATGATATGTGAATCACATGGAAAAGCATCAATCCACAGATTTAAATTTTTGGCTTTGGGTAGCTTGTATTACAACTTGAACTCCCAAGAATGTAGTTACATATCTGTGAACAGGCATTTTCCATGGCCCTAGTATAACATCCACAGTGATCTAAAATTGTGATGATCAAAGCTATAGACTTTTTTTTTAGTTCCACATGACAACTCCCCCAAATGAATGACACAAAGTCCAGTTTTGATTCTCTTTAACTCTTCTTGATTTAACATTTTAAAAGGCTGGGTTAGCTCCTTTAATACTGTGCTATGACTGTAGTTTTCATGGTAAAATAAGGAGTTGAATCTATATAGAAATTATCAGCCAATAACAATAGGTCTTTGTCCAGCTGTGACTACTTCCCTGCTCTACAACCAGTCCTTATCTGGCTTAGGAAATGCCTGTTTTAACTGACAGGTAGGAGATTAAATCTACAGCTGCTGAAACACAATCTCAGCTCTGTTAGATAGGCTTTCATTGAAAAGCACTACAAACACATAATTTGTTTATGTTGTACCAGCAATCTCTGACAAAGCAGACTGTCTAGCTGAGACAAATGTGGTTAAACCCATTTATTGTATTATTTCTGCTACACAGAACAAGCTCTTAAAACACAGAAACTAGACAAGGCACAAAGCTCTAGTTGCCTAAAGAAATCAAGAATAGATGACTTCTTGTTTCATTAGCCCTTTTTATACAGAAAGCATGTTCTCCCCTGGAAAACATCTATTCCAATTTATCTTTTAAGTGGGTGGTTCAATTATGTTTATGCTTTCTATTTTTAAAGTTTCTTTTGTTCCTGCCAGCATAAACAGGCATAAAATCACCTAATCATGGAATATCTCTAGATTTAAGAACATGATGAATATTTATAACAAGTGCTATATCACCCCCTCAAAAATACCCATAATGATACATTCTGATAACAATCCAACCTCTTTCAATATTTATTGCAAATTCTTATCATGTTATTTGATTTCTTTATTTCACTTGATGGAAAAATAGCTTTGTAACTCAAAGAATATGAATAGTAGTTTCTTTAAAATTAAGAAGTTATACACAGAAATACCTAATTTTATAAAATAAATATTAATGGGAGAGATTTTTAACAACAACGAAAGCTGTTAGTCAAGTGATCGTGAATTACTTGCCCCAAGTTAATATTAACTAGAAACTGATTTTGCTGTTTTTGCACTTAAAATCTATCCTTCATGTATACTTACTCACCTCTAGCATTCTGAATATACTGTGTATACATAACTGTAAAATTGGTAATACTGAAGGTTAAAGTCTTTACCTACATTTATTAAGTTCTAAAAATTATGCCCAAATATAACAAAACAACAGATGGTACATAATGTGATTTAAAAATAAGAAAACAGATGCTATAACTCAAACTTGTCAAAAATGTTAGGGAGAATGGTATAATAAACATAAAGATTACAAAACTGTATTTGAAACATGGCCAAAAGGATTATTGTTAGCCACTCTGGAACATGTCATTATTCCCTAAAATCTTATTTTATTTCTCCTTAATCATCATCATAAAACTGGAAAGGGAGAAAATAATATTCCAAGTTGGAACATACATGCCACTTGGAACTCTGAGTTAGTCTTAAAATATAGAAAGTGTGTAATAAACAAGCTGAATCCATGGGGTCTCCCTCAAACAGCATGGATAATGAGGGGAATCCATAACAGACATAAACAAACCCAGAAAGATGTCTAGACCCCACATCATTATGTATGATATATGCCCAAAATATATGGACATACATTTGAATGTTCAAATTCAAACTTGGCTTCTATTAGACTGATTCAGTCACAGCATGTGGTTTCTTTAATAAACAAACCTTACTGTTAGAAAATATTGGGAACTCAAATCATGTATTATGTCCCAGCTAGTTAAAGATGTGGTGCTTTAATGTCCTATATCCCTTGAAGCTTTCTAACAACAGACTGTAAATAACAAAGGAAAACTACATCCTAGAAAAGCATATACAAGTCTTAGATTTTTATATTACAAGTTGAGAGCAAATACTATACAAAGCTAGGATTTCAACATATGTTCAAGAGAAAATATACATTTCCCATTAAAAATTAGAACTAGGTTTAACAATGTGGACTTTGGTTTATATTTTTCATAATGCTTAAGGATGCTGAATACATTCACATAAAAATGTAATGATGATTATTTGTCTCACTACAGTAAGTTCTTTGCCATGTTTGACATATACATATATGTATAATATTCATGTATTTAGCTCGCCTTAAAATCACAGCCTTTTAGAACTGCAATAGTTTTAGAAAGCCACTTTTCCAATACCTTAATTTTAAACATAAATGCCAGATAAATGGCTTATAATAAAGGTAAGGCCCAAAGAGAAGTGACTTGCCAAGGTCACAGAACTTGAGAATGACCAAACTAAAACTGGTCTTTAGTCTCCAGTTTACTTATCTCACAAAATCAGAAAATCAGATTTTCAGGGATAGAAATGATTTAGAGACTATGTAATCTGGTGATTCTAACCTGGAGAGAAGCTCTAGTGAGCTTTTTCTGAAATATATATATGTCTTCTCCTTCCCTACCCGGAATATGGCTTAGGCCTAACAACTATGTTTGACAGACGAAATACTTGAGGCACATAGGGATAGTGTGATTTGTCAATGGTGACATAACCTGGTGACTAGATACGCGAATTCCAAGTTCAGGGATTTTCATTTTTGTTTCCCAGTTTTCTTTATCTTTTTTTTTTCTTTTTTTTTTTGCGACGGAGTTTCGCTCTTGTTGCCCAGGTGGGAGTGCAATAGAGTGATCTCGGCTCACTGCAACCTCCGCCTCCCAGATTCAAGCAATTCTCCTGTCTCAGCCTTCCGAGTAGCTGGGATTATAGGCATGTGCCGCCATGCCCCGCTAATTTTTCTTTTTTTTTTTTTTTTTTTTTAGTAGAGACGGGGTTTCTCCATGTTGGTCAGGCTTGTCTCGAATTCCCAACCTCAGGTGATCTGCCCGCCTTGGCCTCCCTAAGTGCTGGAATTACAGGCGTGAGCCACCACGCCTGGCCATCTTTATTTCTTTTTTAAGGTAGAACTTGAATACAAACATACCCTCTTTCTGTCCTCAACTTTAGTCTAAATATGTTTTCTTAAACATAAACCTACATCATGTAAAGAGGATGAAAGCAAATCTCACTTCTGGCAAAACTGATACAAAATTTTATTTTCTGATAATTGCCTCTCATCGTCTTTTTTTCCCCACTTCCTATCACAACTTTATATGCCTGTGACATACATTAAAATCAATCTTCTATTATTCTTTTTTAATATGAAAATAATAACTTCTCCACTCACATTCCTCATAATATACAGAGCTTTATAAAGACAGCTTTTAACAAAATATAAATTGAATTATTTTCCCAAGGGTTAAGGTACTAGTTTTAAAAAGCATACAAGTGAGCAGACTCAATGAAGTGTAACTGTATGTAAAAAGGATAAGACGTCATGATCAAGAGAGGTTTATTGTGGGAATGCAAGGTTGTTTTAAACTTTAAAAATCAACCAATATAATTCATCATAATAAGAGAATAAAGGAACAAAAACATAAGGTCATTTCTATAGGTGCAGAAGTAACACTTGAAAAAATTGAACACTTATTCATGATTTAAAAAACATAACTTTCAGCAAACTTAAATAGAAGGAAGCTTCCTCAATCTAATTAAAACTATATTTGAAACACCTACTGCTAACATCATAATCAATAATAGTGAAAGGATCCTTGCTTTCTACCTAAGATCAGACAAAATAGGCAATAATGTCTACTCTCACCACTTCTATTCAATATTGTGGATTCCCTAGCCAGTCCAATAAGCAAAGGGAAATAAATAAAATGCACACAGTGTGGAAAGAAGTGACATTTATTTTATCTGCAAAAAATATAATCATGATCATAGAAAATCTTAAGAATTTTTTTAAAGTGGCCAGAACTAACAGTTAATTAAGCAGTCACAACGTAAAAGGTCAATAACAAAAATAAGTTGGCTCTCTATATACTAGTAATAAACAATTAGAAAAAAAATTATAAATCCATTTATATTAGCATAAAAATAAAATAGAAAATTTTAACCAAAGTTTATAAGACCTCTACACTGAAAGCCATGAAACATTATAAGGACAATGTACAATATGAGGACTATAGTTAGTATTGTATTGTATACTGAAAATTTGCTAAGAGAGTAGAGTGTAAGTATTCTTACCACCCAAAAATGGTAACTATAAAAGGTGATGGGTAGGTTAATTTGCTTAACTGTGTTAGCAATTTCACTATGTTTATGCATATCAAAATAGCATATCATATACCATAAATATATACAATTTTTTGAAAATTACAAAGGAAAATTTTGAAACACTAAAATAAATGGAGACATGTAACATTCATGGAATGAAAGACACAATAGTGTTAAGACAGTAATTCTCCTCAAATTGATTTATAGATTCAACACAACTCAAATCAAAATCCCAGCAGGACATTTTGAATATAGTATGAAGCTGATTCTAAATTTGATATGGAAAAAAATAGTCAAAACAATTAAAAAAATAAAATTGGTCACATATAGTAAGATGTCAAGACTTACCATAATGCCATTTAGGTATTAGGATGGTATTGGTATAAGGATGGACATATAAATCAGTGGAACAGAATACAGAATCCAGAGGTAGATCCACACCTAGGTCGATTGTTTTTCTTAATGATGTCAAGATAATTCAATGGGAAAATGATAATCTTTAAAATAGGCTTTTCTATAAATAGATATCTGTATGGGAAAAAGAAGTCTGGACTTGTATCTTACACACAAAATTTAACTCAAAATGAACTAAAACCTAACCATAAGACCTAAAACTGGAAAACACCTAGAAGAAAACATAAGAGAAAATATTTGTGACATTGCAATAGGCAAACATTTAAAAACAGAACAAAAGCATAAACCAGAACAGAAAAAAAAAATGGCAGAATGGGTGTCATTAAAATTGTAAACTTTGCTCTTTAGAAGACATACTTAAAAAGCTAAGCCACAAAGTGAGAGAAAATATCTGCCAAAAGGAAAAAAAAAAAAAGGACTTGTACTCAGAATAAATAAGAAAAACTGTTACAACTCAATAAGAGTCAAATAAATTCATAAAACTGGAATCAAAGACTTGAATAGACAATTCACAAAAGAAAATATATGCGTGGCCAATAAGTATATGACAGGATGCTCAACATCACCCGTCACCCAAGAAATGAAAATCAAAACCAAAAGATACCCCTGAAATCCACTAGAATGGTAAAAATTTAAAAGATTAATAATTCCAACTGTTGGTGATGATGCAGAACAATTAGAAGTTTCATACATTGTTGGTTGGAATTAAAAATGATATAGCCATTTTCTTTTACAGAAATTTCTTAGAGAAACACAATTTCCATAAAGCCCTACAATTAATCCACTCTTAGCTACACAAGAAAAATGAAAACATGTCTGCATAAAGACTTGCAACATTACTCCTAAAAACCAACAGCTGAAATCAACTCAATGACCATTAACTGGAGGAAGGCTAAACAAATTACAGTAAGTCTATTCTATGGAATACTACTTAGCAATGTAAAGTAACAAAATATTGACATACCCAATAACATGAAAAAATCTAAGAAATATAAGAATAAATGAAATACATCTAACAGAAAAGACTACTTACTGTATGATTCAATTTATAAAAGTCTTAGAAAAGGCAAAAATATAGTGATATCAATTAATAGTCCCAGGGTTTCAATGGGGGATGCTAACTCCAGAGGACACAAGGAAACTCTTTGGGACTAAAAGTTATATATGACTCTACACAACTTCCAGAATTCATCAAACACTTAAAATGGATGAATTATTGTATGTTATTTATATATCCATAAAGCAGGAAAAAAATATTTTTGAAAGTAGAAAAATTCTAAATTGTCCTATAAAGCAGGCATTACTTCATTACTTTCCCATTTTACATATGGGATGACTGCCGTTAAGAAAAATTATGTAATTTATCTAAGACTATACCAAGCAAGTGGCAGAGCCAGAATTCAAGCCTATATTTCAGGCTATAATTTCCAAAATTTTACAACTGTTTCTCAAAAAAAGAAAGAAAGAAAAAGCTTATCTTTGTATCTAGGAAGATGTTGGCGTGATAAAGGTTTTTCTTTTTCTATTGTGGGTAAAGGTGGGTACGTATTAACATCATCTTTAGAAAAAGGGAAAGTCTACTTTAGCATTAAACAGAACAGGGGTTCCATTGGGAAGTCTGGGCTCATTCTGAATCCCTGTTGAGCTATCAGGTTGCCTGTTTTATTTGTTCCATTTATACTAACTTGTCACAATGATAGCCTTGTCCTACCTGCTCTTAGCTTTGAATGAAAAGCAACTTTATATCACAAGGACACACAAAATCCACCAAGTACTGCAAACCTGAGCAGCCTATTCCTTCATCTCACAAGCTGATCTCTCAGAATGGCATAACACTAGCATATAAATGAGCAAAGCAAGAGTAGGCAGATTTCAATCCTTCTTTTATAGTTTTATTTTAATGAACAGTTAAAAAGTATATTATTCATTCAGAGACAGTTGTGATATGGTAAAATATGCCCTGGAATAAGTGAATTGAAGTTAAAAGATCTAACTCAAACCCCAGTACCATAAAAAAATTGCCTAACTTTGGTTTTCTTATTAAAAGAGGGTATTGTGAAGAGAAAACGATGTAAAGTGCTTAGTACATAGTAGACATTATCCAGTGAATTTAAATGTAATCATTTCAAAATAGTTTAGTGCTCTCCTAAACAAATGGGGCACACCCCCTTTTGGAGAGTACTTCAGAATCATCGTGTCTGTGCATATGTATTCTTCATGTTCTCCTTCTCTAGAGATTCATTATGCCCTGAAGGAAAGGGTGGCCCTACCCCACTGCTACAGTTGCTTTTCAAGGAATACATTTTGGGGTGGTAGGTGTATGTGACTTGAGAATCACCAAACCATGTTTGTGAGTGTAGGTAGGAGAAAAAACTCTGAGGAACAGAGCTGGGTCTATGCTATCCTATAAAGGTTTTCCATAAGAACAGCGATTAGAGAAGAATCTCTCAAGACACAAACACCAATATTTTCACTAAAATATCTAAGGGAGGGTAAGAGTAAAGTTTCTGAATTATCTTATCAGGCACAAAAATAAAAGGGACAGACCAAAGACCTAAGGACACATACTAATCTAATTTGAGACTTATGACATTACAACATTGTCATATTATTTTACAGTTTTTTGTTCTGTTTTGTTTTGTTTTTGTTTTTGTTTTTTTTTTT